>NW_024734445.1:0-46826 GCF_018991925.1 Homarus americanus | reverse complement strand
GTGGCGAGTCGTTGTTGTGACTGTTTGAGAGGGCCAGCCAGCTATTTATAGTTCTGGTGACGTCACTGCGCAGAGGGAGCGTAAACTGTCCGTCCGACCTGTCTACATTGACCTTGACCTAACCTAACTAGGTTAGGTTCGGTTAGTTTGAGTTAGGTAAGGTTTGGTTAATTGATACTACAGTGAAAATATCCCGGTAGATACAACTGCAGCTCGGAAGACCGCATACTATAATAGCACCAATATATATATTTGTTTAGTATAATGAGCAACTTTGATTATCTTATGACTTTATGTGTATTTTATTCAAAATATATTCATGTTGCAGATCCTCTACTGCTGGCAATATAACCTGTAGTCTGGGTCAAGATATCCGAGTGGCTGGGGCACCACAAACGAAATGAGCTTGGAGCCACATTTCTCCTCTGAACCATCACATGGGTGCAGTGCTAAATTTTGAGGTATTCGAGCTCTCAAAATACTTTGGCATACACCTATTTCTTATGTCCGTATCTTACCACACGTATATATATATATATATATATATATATATATATATATATATATATATATATATATATATATATATATATATATATATATATATATATATATATATATATATATATATATATTTCATGTAGATCCGCAGTATAAACGTGGATAAGATAAATCATGATAAAATCACACGAGAAAAGGGAAACAACGGAGCACCCTAGCTTTCGTCTTTATTCAAGACATCTTCAGAGGCAACTGGATTACATGGAGAGAGAGAGGGTTAAATATACAGGGTGACCTTATTAAACATGAGGTCAGGTCATAATGATGTCATCCACTAATCCCCACACCAACACCAACACACACGTAGAGGAGCTTAAGAGAAGGAGGTCGACGTGACTACTCAGGTCAGGTCAAAAATAAGGGACCCACTAAATAACTATCCTACATCTCGATCCAAGGTTTTCAAAGCATTTTTATCCTTGGACCACTGACAAATAAATTTATATAACATATTATCAGTTTTGAACTGACCATCAAATAATATATTTTTGACCTGACCTGAGTAGTCACGTCGCCCCCCTTCTCTTAAGCTCCTCTACGTGTGTGTTGGTGTTGCTCCATTGGGACTTAGTGCCGTTAATGCTCACTTACTGTTTCCTGTCCTGTAACCACACCCTAATCCATTTAAGGATGCTACCTTTGATGCCATGTGCTTCTACCTTTCTAATTAGTCTTTCGTGGGAGACACTGTCGAAGGCCTTGCTAATGTCGAGATAAACCGCATCATAATTGTGCCCATTCGTCCACCGATTTGAAAACTGATGAAAAGAATGTTAATAGATTAGTTAGACAAGAAAGGTCCGCTTGTGAAGCCATGCTGGGAATCACTGATCAATCCGTGCTTCTCCAGGTGATTTCAAATAGAGTTTGAAATGATTGCTTCCAGTAATTTGCCTACTATTGACGTTAGACTGATTGGGCGGTAGTTAGAGGATAGTGATCTATCCCCCTTGTTGAAAATCGGTATCACATTTGCTATCCTCCTTACATTCCTTTAATACTCTGGCAAATATCTCATCGGGACCAGGTGACTTATTAGGCTTTAGTTTGTCTATTTGCTTACTAACATCGTTACTTGTCACTACTATCTCGCTTAATTTGTTTTCTTCATTATCTCTGGATAGAGTCGGTGCCTCGGGTATCATGTTTAAATTTTCGGTGGTGAAAACTGTTGAAAAATATTTATTCAAATTATTGCTCATTTCCCCGTCGTTATCAGTGAGTTCGCCGGTATCTGACCGTATTGGTCCAATCTTTTCTCGTGTTTTAGTTTGATACATTTGGTAGAATCCCTTGGGGCTTGTCTTCGCCTCCCTTGCTATCCTTACCTCATTATTCCTCTTGGCTTTCCTTATCTCGGTTTTAACCCAACTCGCCAATATCTTATAATAATCCTGGAGGTAAATTTCGCCACGCTTTATCCTTCTACCTATAGCCTTCCTTTGGCCAATGATGTTCTTTGAATAATTATTTATCCATTTAGGGTCATTGTTGACTGATCTGAGTTTTTTGTATGATATGTTCTGCCTTTGTGCATTAAGTAACTCATTATTTAAATTGTCGTGGAACTCGGCAATCTCAGATCTCGTTATCAGGTCGGAGTCATCTGTCAGGTTGATGGCCAAGTGCGACACCCTCTCTCTCAGCTGCCTCTTTAAACTGTCAAGGTTTGCCCTTCTGAAATCTGGTACTTTAGTGGAGTTTTCCTTACGTCTGCCCTGAAAATCTAACTGGAATCTAATTTCTTTGTGATCGCTGTTTGCAAGTTCGTTCCCTACCTCGACATTGCTAATGAGGTTTTCTCTGTTCGACAGAACTAAATCGAGTATATTATTACCCCGTGTGGGTTCGGTTATATGTTGACTTAGGAAACAGTCCTCTGATTCTGAGTTACCCGTAAGGTCAGTCCAATCCATTTGGCCAAGGTTAAAGTCGCCTACTATACAGACTTTATTGTGTATGGAAGCCCTGCGCATTTCATCCCAGATAAGTCGGTCATTGACTCTATCAAGATTGGGAGGTCTATATATTACTCCTGTTATTAATTTTTCCCTACCGTCGCTTAATTCTATCCAAATTGTTTCTGTATTCCGCTCAGTTTATATTTCCTTATTTATTTCACGCTTCAGATTATCCCTAACATAGATTTCTACTCCGCCTCCTTTCCTGGTCTGCCTATCGGTATGGAACAATTTGTAACCCGCAATTTGGTATTCGACCGGCAACTCACGTGAGTCTAGGTTGATCCATGTTTCAGTGAATGTTATAATATCGATTTTTTCGGTACATCCCAAGGCCCTAATATCATCCATTTTGTTTCTCAAACTTCTACTGTTCGCCTAGTAGACATTTCAGTTAGTTGGGTTCTGAGTCCTCCCTTTACCCCGTTCAGTTTTAAACTCCCTGTTTAATTTAGTTTTGTCATCATTCCTAATACTATTTCCCTGTAATCTTTTGCTTTGTTTACTCGCTCCCACTGCAGTTTCCCCCACCCCTGTGCCCATATGTTCCCTTGCAGTTTAAAGACTTCGATATCCATTGAACTGCCCCCTCTAGAGACCCAGCCAGGGTTGCCACCCCATCCCGAGACAGGTGCACCCCATCCCTAGCATAAAGGTCCCTTCAGCCGTAGAAGTTGTCCCAGTTGTCAATGAATGGAACAGATATTGACTTGCAATATCTGTCAAGACGGTCGTTGACACCAACCGCCCTTGACAACCATTCACTGCCAACTCTCCTTCTAGGCAGGACACAGCATATGATAGGGATCCCTCCCTTAGACCTAATACTATCTATAGCTGCCTTGTACTTATCAAGAAGCTCCTCGCTCCTACACCGGCCAATATCATTGCCTCCTGCACTGAGGCAGATAATGGGTTTGTTCCCATTCCCACTCCAGCTCCTGGCAAACACACCCTCATCCTATTTTGGTTTTTACCACAAAAGGCCCTGTCCAAGTACCTTACCTGTGAGTCACCAACAATTAAAGTTTTTATACCTTCCTTGTCATCCCTGTCCCTGACTGTACTAGCGTCCAATTCGTCTGTCAAGGGACTGAACGAGTTGGTACACTTAGCTGTTCTTGTCGTTGTTGTCGTATCCTTGGTGTATTTCTTCACCACCAGCTTGGTTTTCCCTCTCCTCACAACCTTCCACTCGCTTGAGTTTTCGTCAGACACTGGCTTTCCCTGTCCCGCCTCCCCTTTAACCTCGCCAGCTCTTCCTTTAATTTCAGGTTCTCCAACGTGGCCCTCTCAATTTCTTCCTTGGCCCTCGCCAATTCTTCCATGGACCACTCCAGTTTGGTCAACAAACTCCCACACCCAAGACCGCACATAGCACTGGCCATATCTGATGAAACAGTCGAGATCTCATCCAGGCTGTAACATAACTCTTAGGCTGCTGCTTCTGTTCAGAGATCACCTCTGGGAGTCTGGCGTAGAAGCATCTTGCACTTGGTCCCATCCCACCAGAGGTTGTGAACACTAGAGGAGTGAAGCTGCCTTGATCAACGTTCTGAATTCTCTCCCCATATGCCCTTATCTTGTCGTTCTCGTTCCTCCTGTGTGCAGCATCGAGAGCTAAGTTACGGTGACATGCAGCCATGGGATCAAAGATCCTGATATCGAAGAAGCCTCGCTGTCCCCGAGTCCAGAATCCTCGAGAACTGACGTCAACTCAGGCTTCGTTGGATGTGTTTGAAGTCCTATGTTGGAAAATCTCTTGTATATTAAATAGCCACTATTCATAACAAATTCTCAATTCAAGAAAATTTACTGCCTATCATTTATATCTAGTATATAAGCAATACGATTTATCTACCAATGTTTTACTTACCAAAGTGATGCTTCAAAATAATTTCCACAAAGGGTCTGGTTGTACATGGTTGCTTGGGGCTGAAGCTACTTTTATCCTGATGTCTTCTGTTGATCTGTGATGCAGTAGCCAGGATGTGACACATGGAGTAGGATTCCATAGAGCAAGTGGAGGACCGTGTAGTTTAACAAACATAAGTGCTGACACCCGAGTTATGTGAATTATTGAGCCTGTTGGTGTTATTATCAGTTCATGTGACTGAATCCCCTCTCACACTCTGAAGTACTGGTGGGAATCATTTGAACGCAGTTTAATAATGAACATAAATCCTGGGGGATGCGGTATCCAGGATCCTCCACAATCTCTGAAGGCATTTATTACTGAATCTGATGATAGCTTAAAACGCTTGCAGAGAGACGATACTGCAGCTTCTCCATAATTCAGTGGCATTTCAGCAGGCCAATAGTCTTTATCAAAGACATGCAATTCTTCTAATAGAGATGCATAGTTACCTTTGGGTAACTATGAGACTAGTGAGAAACTGTTGATTGTTGATGGAGGAGATCTTACTGTTTCTCACTAATGAAACTGCCCCAAATACTCCCTTTTTCAACTGCCTCTCGGGTTACAAGAGTTTGTGTACCAGGTCGCTCTTTCACTCCGTGCAGTGACCTTATGTTCTGGTAGATTAGTTTGTCGTAGCTCTGCGTTTTTGCAAACACTCTGATAGTAAACTGAGTTCATACAATGGGTCATATATTAGAGACAAGACTAAAGCAAACTGTTTTTTTTTAAATTCTCATTAACATACCTTCATAGGATTTTCTGTCACATGAGGATCTTGTTTCATCCTTGAATGCCTTTTCAAAAATAGAACAGAATGGTTCATATTTATGCCACACCGTCGACACTGTTTGAAATGAGCTGGCTACCCACCTGGTGCCCAAAACACGGCCTATTTTAAGAATCTGTTGTTCTAGTTCAGCAAAACATTCACTCAGTTGCCTCTGATTTAGAGGTGATCTGCTATAAACTGTGAACAATTTGTCCATAAATGATTGGAAGTGATTAACTCCATTAACTTCACTCACCGAATCACCCACTGCACGTTTTAATCTATGGTTTAGACACTGCAAAACTATAATACCGGGGTAGTACTCTTTGAGAAATGTAGTTACACCAGATTTGGTGCCCAGCATGGCACTCGACCCATCACTAACAAATACTACAAGGTTCTGTTTCAAGTAAGAGTCATCAAAACCATGATGAATGGATGTGCCGGAGCGGCGCTCCGGCAGCACTGCACCCCTCTAGTCCATTAGTATTTTTTATAGATCAGCTGCATAAAGAACGTTGCCCATTATTTCAGGCAGAAGCAACTCAGGTTGTCATTTTCCTGCCAGTGGTCATTTACATATAATATCCAGTCCTTATCAATACAAGAGCGTGTGTTAGATATTAGTTTGAATCAGGAGGTGGTTCAGTTTCTGAAAGTTGAGCTCTCAATTGTCACTTTCTTAGGCATCAGTACTTTCTTGTGGTGACAATTTATGCAAAAAAAAAATCCGGCCACGCCAGCCATCCGGTAAAGTGTTCAGGGGCGGCTCCATTTATTTATTTTTTTAAGCCCGACTAATATCATGGGCATTTTGAAGCCGTGTACACTACCCTTTATTGTGGTCACTAAATAATAGGTTCATCTTAACGTACTTCTTAACTTAAGGTCGCTGCCACCAGACCGCAGGGCAGTATGTGTATTATTCTTTAGGTAGCTGCCAAAGCACTCCAGGCACTGTGAGTTTGTGTTTTTCATTCATCAAGTTGGGAGTGGATGGAAGGGTGAAACACCAACTAGTATCCACAACTAATTTATTTTAGACATTAACAATATTGCATTCAGTCACAATACAAAAATTGTTGACCTTCCCCAAAACAATTATTAAGGTCATTGCATCACACAAAAATAGCCAACCTTCTGCAAATAATATAATTAATTAAGGTCTTCTCTCTCCATACAAAATAATTAACCCCCTTTCCGAGGTCATTCCTTCTCCAATATCACCAAAATACTCAATATCACCTGGATAAGGAACATTCAACAATAGACACAGTACATACAGGCATTCGCGGTCTGACCACGCAAAGGGACAGACGTGTGCCCATAGGTGCTGCTGTCCTCCCGATCATCACACAAAGGTCACCTCAGTCTCTACCTTCCCTTCGACGGCAAGTGTTGCCAGCGATGGAGGGGGGAGGGGGGGTCTACTTAAACGCCCCAGAAGAGGCGTCCCCTCTCTCGTGGATACAGACATTTCTGATACGGATAATCATACTGCATCCCACACCCTGCAAGAGTCAGACCTCAGTGATAGTGACAGTAACAGTAATGTTTCTATGGGAAGCACTTGCCGGAGTGGCAACGCCAATGCCAAGGGCAGCGAGCTTCCCCTCGACACCCTCCCCTCTGCCAACCAACCAAGTAAGCTGAATCTGCACTTCCCCAAGGACTCACTGAAAACTGTCGAGGAACGGTTTAATTGGACAACAAAGTATTGGAGACAACACGGTCTCACCAGTCAATTCCGAAAAGGTAAGAACCGTAACTTTATCAAGTGTCAGACTCCTGAGGTCTATAAAACACTTAGTACTGTTGGGTTTAACTGGGTTGTACTTGAGTCCCCCGCAGTAGACGCTGAAGTCGAAGATGATCGTGACTTTAATCCACGTATACTCAGTATACGTCGACACTACCGGGGGAAAACCCCACAAGCATCTGTCATAGTTAAATGGAAGGGGAAGGAGTGCCCAACCACTGTTGAGGCTCACCCAGTGCTCCCTCCACTGTATGCAGAACCCTATCACCCCAGGCCTGATTTTTGTGTCATCTGCTCCCATTGGGGTCACATCTTCACCGCCTGCTGCCTACATGATCGTTCCAGATGTCGCTTCTGCTCACTCAACCATCACTGCTCCCTCTGTGAACAGAAAATCAAAGACCACTTTAATGGGGATGGTGTGGGCTATGTTGCTGACCCCAAGTGTTGTAATTGTGGTGGCTGGCACAATGCTGACTCACGGTAATGCCCCAAACGTCCGCCTGTCCCAGGGGAAAAGCCTCCCCGAAGGCCGAGCCAACCTTAAACTCCCCCCAGCCTACCGGACCGCCTCCCTCTGTGTCCCCCTCCTTTATCTCAAGCAAGGCCTCCTTCTTCAACAATACCTGCCCCTGCCTGGCCTCACCTGGCTGCAACACAGTGGTCGCTGCCGTCTCCCAACTCAACTACTAGTGGGCCTCCTCCCCGTCTCTACTCTGACGCTGTCAGGCCTTGTGCTCCCACCGGTGTCCCCCCATCACCCCCCCCCACCCTCCGGTGACACGACACAGATCATATCACTCTTCCACGAATTTACCAACCGTGTTGAAAAATTCTTTAATACACTCTGTACCGTCATCTCCGGCCTACACCGACTTCCCCTGCCTTCAGCTACTTCCCAGTCACCACCCTCATGCTCACGACCTATTCCACTTCCGCCAGGCATCACTGCTGGCGTGGCACCTACCGAGCCTGCACAGGTGTGCCTTGCTGCCCCTGTGCCACGTCCCGTCCCATCACCATGACACGTGGTGCCTCATTCTGTCCACCCACTGCAAGCCGCGCCTGCTCATGTCTCCACCAGGGCCCTCAATTGGACCCGAGGACACCACCCCCGGCTCTCAGTCCCCCACCGGCATGCCGGCATCTGGGACCCATCCACTCCAGTTCTCTGCCTCAATGGACCACCATGAAGACATGCATTTGGACTACGCATCTACGCCGAGAAGAATGTCCCCTACCAACCTCTCGACGTCCCCCTTGAAGCATCTACAGACGTACACGCCATCACAATCACACTAAAAGGTATGTCCCTCAATATTGTCAATGCCTATGTGCCTCCCTCCACCTCTACTGTACTTGTCCTACCACAACATATCACCTCCACCCCCACCCTCCTTGTGGGGTGTCCCCAGTCTCAGCTACCAGGGCCCTACCCTAACTCCCGGGGTAACTCCTGACTTCCTTACCTACAAACCACCGATGACCCTGTTACCAACACCTCTTCCCTCCCTGACCAAATATCTCTCCTCCAAGAGACAGGCCTGGCACTTGACATTATTAGGGACCTGCCACACTTTGCCATAAACAGATAAATTGTACAGGGAATTTTCCCCCCACACTCTCATCATTCTGTCACTTCATGTAACTTTCTGACAAAACCCATGACCCTTCAGGCTTTTACGCCCTTAATGCATGAGTTATGAAGGCAAGCATGAGCTACGCATGCTTCCTAGATGGGCTCTGTAAACGTTTTTGCGCTTCACCTTGAACAGGATGACAAGGCGGTACCCAATAAACTAGCCCCCTCGGGGGCAAATAATTTTTTTTTTTTTTTATAATACATAGAGGTACTGTAGCTCATTAGCAGCCACCAAAGTACACACAGCAGGTACCCGTCTCACACTCTACTCTTGTTAGGTAGATGAGATCCTTCCTAAATATTCATACCAGGACTAGTTCAGCATCCTATATAATAAGGTCGCTTAAAGTATCGACCGTGAGCACCACCTCAAGTAGCACCTACATCTCTTCACATACAGGGTGCTGAACTGTGAGATATCCAGGTGGGTTCCTCAAAGTAGAACAGTGGTTGCTGGGTCAAGCATTCCCCTAACAGTTGTGTTCTGACCTCACTAGGGGAAAGGTCACGGCAGGGATAGCTCCAGAGGGGTAATTATCAGATATGGTCAGTGCTATGTGCGATCTTGGGTGTGTGAGTTTGTTGACCAAACTGGAGTGGTCCATGGAAGAATTGGCGAGGGCCAAGGAAGAAATTGAGAGGACCACGTGGGAGAACCTGAAATTAAATAAAGAGTTGGCGAAATTAAAAGGGGAGCCAGTGTCTGACGAAAACTCAAGCGAGTGGAAGGTGGTGAGTAGTGGGAAGACGAAGCTAGTGGTGAAGTACACCAAGGATACGACAACAACGACAACAACAGCTAAGTGTACCAACCAGTTCAGTCCCTTGATAGACGAATTGGACGTTAGTACAGTCAGGGACAGGGATGACAAGGAAGGTATAAAAACTTTAATTGTTGGTGACTCACAGGTAAGGTACATGGACAGGGCCTTTTGTGGTAAAAACAAAATAGGATGAGGATGTGTTTGCCAGGAGCTGGGGTGGGGGATATAATTGACAGGATGGACAATATCTTGTCTGGTAATGGGAAAAAACCCATTATCTGCCTCAGTGCAGGAGGCAAAGATATTGGCCGGTGTAGGAGCGAGGAGCTTCTTGATAAGTTCAAGGCAGCTATAGATCATATTAGGACTAAGGGAGGGATCCCTATCATATGGGGTGCCCTGCCTAGAAGGAGAGCTGGCAGTGAATGGTTGTCAAGGGCAGTTGGTGTCAACGACCGTCTTGGCAGATATTGCAAGTCAATATCAGTCCCATTCATTGACAACTGGGACAACTTCAATAGCAGAAGGGACCTTTATGCTAGGGATGGGGTGCACCTGTCTTGGGATGGAGTAGCAACCCTGGCTGGAGCTCTAGAGGGGGCAGTTCAAAAGATATCGAAGTCTTTAAACTGCTAGGAGAACATATGAGCACGGGGGTGGAGGAGACTGCAGTAGGAGCTGGTAAACAAAGTGAAAGATTACAGGGAAATAGTGTTAGGAATGATGACAAAACTAAATTAGACAGGGAGTTTAAAACTAAACGCGGTAAAGGGAGGACTCAGAACACGACTAACTTAAATGTATACAACGCGAACAGTAGAAGTATGAGAAACAAAATAGATGATATTAGGGCCTTGGTTTGTACCGAAAAAATCGATATAATAGCATTCACTGAAACATGGATCAACCTAGACACACGTGAGTTACCAGTCGAATACCAAATTGCGGGTTACAAACTGTTCCATACCGATAGGCAAACCAGGAAAGGAGGCGGAGTAGCAATCTATGTTAGGGATAATCTGAAGTGTGAAATAAATAAGGAAATAAAAACTGAGCGGAACACAGAAACAATTTGGATAGAATTAATCGACGGTAGGGAAAAATTAATCACAGGAGTAATATATAGACCTCCCAATCTTGATAGAGTCAATGAGCGACTTATCTGGGATGAAATGCGCAGGGCTTCCATACACAACAAAGTCTGTATAGTAGGCGACTTTAACCTTGGCCAAATAGATTGGACTGACCTTACAGGTAACTCAGAATCAGAGGATTTTCTCGAGACGATCCAGGACTGTTTTCTAAGTCAACATATAACCGAACCCACACGGGGTAATAATATACTCGATTTAGTTCTGTCAAACAGAGAAAACCTCATTACCAGTGTCGAGGTAGGGAACGAACTTGCAAACAGCGATCACAAAGAAATTAGATTCCAGTTAGATTTTCAGGGCAGACGTAAGGAAAATTCCATTAAAGTACCATATTTCAGAAGGGCGAACTTTGACAGTTTAAACAGGCAGCTGAGAGAGTGGGTGTCGCGCTTGACCATGAACCTGACAGATGACACGGACCTGAAAACGAGATCTGAGATTGCCGAGTTCCACGACAATTTGAATAGTGAGTTACTTAATGCAAAAAGGCAGAACATACCATACAAAAAACTCAGATCAGACAACAATGACCCTAAATGGATAAATAATAATTTAAAGAACATCATTGGCCAAAGGAAGGCTATAGGTAGAAGGATAAATCCTGGGGAAATTCACCTCCGGGACTATTATAGGGTATTGGCGAGTAGGGTTAAAACCGAGATAAGGAAAGCAAAGAGGAATAATGAGGTAAGGATAGCAAGGGAGGCGAAGGCAAACCCCAAAGGATTCTACCAAATGTATCAAACTAAAACACGAGAAAAGATTAGACCAATACGGTTAGACACCGGAGAGCTCACTGATAATGACAGAGAAATGAGCAATAATTTGAATAAATATTTTTCAACAGTTTTCACCATCGAAAATTTAAACATGATACCCGAGGCACCGACTCTATTCAGAGATAGTGAAGAAAACAAATTAAGCGAGATAGTAGTGACTAGTAACGATGTTAGTAAGCAAATAGACAAACTAAAGCCTAATAAGTCACCTGGTCCCGATGAGATATTTGCCAGAGGATTAAAGGAATGTAAGGAAGAGCTTAGTATGCCCTTAGCAAAGTTGTTTAACATGTCCTTAAAAACAGGTGTAGTACCAGAATCCTGAAGGATAGCAAATGTAATACCGATTTTCAAGAATGGGGATAGATCACTATCCTCTAACTACCGCCCAATCAGTCTAACATCAATAGTAGGCAAATTACTTGAAGCAATCATTTCAAACTCTATTCGAAATTACCTGGACAAGCACAGATTGATCAATGATTCCCAGCATGGCTTCACAAGCGGACGTTCTTGTCTAACTAATCTATTAACATTCTTTTCATCAGTTTTCGAATCGGTGGACGAGGGGCACAATTATGATGTGGTATATCTCGACTTTAGCAAAGCCTTCGACAGAGTCCCCCACGAAAGACTAATTAGAAAGGTAGAAGCTCATGGCATCAAAGGTAACATCCTTAAATGGATTAGGGCGTGGTTACAGGACAGGAAACAGAGAGTGAGCATTAACGGCACTAAGTCCCATTGGAGCAACGTCACAAGTGGAGTTCCCCAAGGCTCAGTACTTGGACCATTATTATTTATTATATACATAAACGACATAGATATCGGCATAGACAGCAACATAAGTAAATTTGCTGATGACACTAAAATAGGACGTGTTATTAAATCTGAAGAGGACTCAGCAAAACTACAGGAAGATTGTCATGGGTTGCGTTAGGCTTACCCACGCAACCAACTCCAAAGTTTGTTTTACCAGAGATAAGACGCCCGGCGAGGCATAACTGGGACATGTATTTTTCAATTAGTTTATGTCAGCCAGCCTTTAGGGGGGTGGGCAGTGAAACAGTGTTGTACTGTTCATCGCTTCACACCCAAAAACCTCATTTTAAGGAGTATCCCCTGAGCCATGGGTTAGTTAAGACGTCGTCTCCATCCTCTCCCTCCTCAAAGGGGGCGGGACACCACACCACACAGAGTCCTCCACCGCCACTCCGTCCTGTGAACCGTCGTCGACACGAGACTAAGTGTGTTAACCTAGGTTGTCATCCCCGTGGAAATATCACGTGTGGATGCCTGGTTGCGACAAGAGCAATCCAGGCGGGCCTATCAAACCTACAGTAAATGGTTAATTAATTCACGCTTCCAGAGTTCTCCTGCACGACACCCGTCTACTGTGACCGTGATCGACACGAGACTAAGTGTGTTAACCTAGGTTTGTTATCCCTGTGGAAATATCACGTGTGGAAGCCTGGTTGCGACAAAAGCAATCCAGGTTGGTCTATTGCACCTAAATGGTTAATTCAAGTCACGCTTACCAGTTCTCCTTGCCTCGACAACCGTCTACCGTGACTGTCAGTGACGCGAGACTATGTGTCGTAAACCAAGAGTACCTTTTGTTGTTATGGCCGTGGAAGGTCGACACGAGACTAAGCGTGTTAACCTAGGTTGTTATCCCCGTGGAAATATCACGTGTGGAAGCCTGGTTGTGACAAAAGCAATCCAGGCTGGTCTATTGCACCTAAATGGTTAATTCAAGTCACGCTTACATAGTTCTCCTGCACGACAACATGTGTGGTAACCCAAGAGTACTTTTTGTTGCTGTGGCCCGTGGAAAGAAGTTCTTGTGCGGAAGCCTGGTTGCAACAAAAGCAATCCAGGCTGGCAGTAAATGTATCACTTGAAGAATTAAGGCTCTGTTAAGTTATACCCATAGTAGAGTAATCACATGTGTCCCCAAGTTAAAATTCTCTTTTAGAAGATTAATTTTATTACAGCGTGAACGTGAGTGAATCATATATCCATGCAAATTGTAAATCATTGTATGGAAGCTTGACAAATAAATGTAAGTGCAATTATCTGCCCGTATCTGTGATCCTATCTTATTATTACTAAAGGTAATGACTGATTGGTTATGACAAAGTATAACCAGTAACTTAGATGGATGTTGAAAATTAAATGAATTCATTAAATCATCATTTATCAAGTATAAATCATGGAATGTCGAGTGGTGGAGTGAACTTCTACGTAGATGCGCCATAATCTCCTGTAAGTAATCAGTGTGAAGGTATCGGACTCTACGGTAAGAAATAAGAAATACGACCTATTATTATCCTTATATAATATAATCGACTCCTACTACCACCGATCCACCCCAAAACCATGACAAAGATCTAAACAAATTTTTCGAATGGTCTGAAAAATGGCAGATGAAATTCAACGTGGTCAAATGTAAAGTACTCAGTATAGGAGATGTAAACAGGGAAACCAGATACAAGATGAAGAACGATGCCATCGAGAAACCCGACTGCGAGAGAGATTTCGGAGTAATGATAGGTAGGAACCTTAAGCCAAGTAAACTATGTGTTTTTGCTTGTAACAAGGCTAATAAAGTACTTGGGTTCATACAAAGGCGTGTTAGTTACAAGACTAGTGAGGTCATCCTAAAACTGTATCTTGCTCTTGTGAGACCACACCTGGATTACGCAGTTCAGTTCTGGTCACCGTATTACAGAATGGATATAGAATCCTTGGAAAGAATTCAGAGGAGAATGACAAGATTAATCCCGGGCATTAGGAACCTTGAGTATAGAGACAGGTTAAAGCATCTTAATTTGCACTCGCTCGAGAGACGTAGAGCGAGGGGCGACCTGATAGAGGTGTATAAGTGGAAGGCAGGGCTAAACAAATTGGACATTACAAAGGTACTCAAACTATCCAACCAGGAGCGAACTCGTAACAATGGTTTTAAATTAGACAAATTTAGATTTAGGCGGGAAATAGGTAAACACTGGTTTGGAAACAGAGTAGTGGATGAATGGAACAAGTTACCAAATATCATCATTAACTCGAATACGCTGAATAGCTTCAAACATTTGTTGGATGCTTATATGAGCAATAGGGGTTGGGTGTAAACGGGACTGCCCAGTATGGGCCAATAGGACCGCTGCAGTTTCCTCCATTCTTATTTTCATATGTTCTTAACCTTACTTTTTCCTCTCCATGGTCGGCACCGCTCACCCTCTTAACACGAGGGGCGTGTATACTTGCGTGAATAAGATGCTGGGCGTCACTGAGTGTAAACAAATGTGTTTTCTGGCCTCATGGTCTCTTGTATTAACACATAACATTAGAGACCCTATTAATTTATTATATTAACAATAATGTTATCGCCGCTGGCTTCAGCTACAGTGCTGGCGTGTGTTGCCATTAAATCTCTCGATTTGAGACCTCGCCAAATGTAGAAGTGCTTACAGACAGTGATGGTAATGTTTCTATGGGAAACACTATCCAATGTGAAAACACTCTCCAGGGTGGAAACACCAAGGCCACGGACCAAAGCACCCTCCCCTCCGCCATCCAACCAAGTAAGCTGAATCTACAATTTCCAAAGGGCCCATTGAAATCAGTCGAGGACCAGTTTAATTGGATGATGAAGTACTGAGCACGGTCGCAACATTGAATTCCGGCAAGGTAAGAACCGGAACTTTATCAAGTGTCAGACTTTCGAGGTCTATGAAACCCTTAGTACTGTCGGCTTCAACGGGGTGGTCATGGTGCCACCCCCAGCAGGCGCTGATGAATGTTGTCACATCCTAGTGAAACGTTTTCCCTTATACTCTGACATCGAAGATGCGTGTGACTTCAATCTCAATATACTGAGTATACGTCGGCATTACCGGGGGAAAAATCCACAAGCCTCTGTTATTGTCAAGTGGAAGGGAAAGGAATGCCCAGTCACTGTAGAAGCCCATCCAATCCTTCCACCATTATATGCAGAACCCTATCACCCTGAGCCTGCATTTTGTGTCTTCTGCTCTCATTGGGGCACATTTTCACTGCCTGCTGCCGATGGGATCGCCCTAGATGTTGATTCTGTTCGCGTAACCACGACTCCGCCGCCTGTGGCCAGAAAATAAAAGACCACATCAATAGAGGTGGCGTGGGCTCTGTAATTGTTCCCAGGTGCTGTAATTGTGGCGGCCGCCACAATGCTGACTCACGGCAGTGCCCCTGTCGCCCGTCTGTCCCAGGGGAGAGGCCTCCCCGAGGCCCCCCCCCCCAGTCTACTGGGACACCTGCCTCTTCCTGGCTTCACCAGGCTACACCACAATAACAGCACCTGCCGTTCCCTAACTCAACCACAACTGAACCTCGTCCCTGTCTCTATCCTGCCTCTGTCGAGCCTCGTGATCCCACCAGTGCTCCCCCTCCCCCCCACAACTCAGCCCCTACTCTCACGTTGTCCAGCCTCATGCTCCCACCAGTGTCCCCCACAACCCCACCCTTACCCCCACGCTGTCAAGCCTCGTGCTCCCACCAGTGCCCCCCCACAGCCCCCCTCCAGTGACATGACACAGATCATGTCCCTTTTCCAAGAATTTGCCAGTTATGTTGAGAAACTCTTCTCTACACTCTGTACCGCCTTCTCCGACCTACACAACCAACTCTTGCCCGAGGCTGCCACCCTGTCACTCCCCTCTTTTGGTTTGACACAAGCTGGTAGCCCCTCTGTGAGCCCCCCCTGCTCACGGCCTGTGCGTCCTGCTGCCCTCGCGCCAAACCCTGCCTTATTCTCACGTCACGTGGTCCCTCAACCCGTCTACCCACCGCAAGCCACGCCCGCTCCTGTGTTGTGGCCACCAGGGCTCCCTACCGGACCTGACGACTCCACTCCCGGCTACCCAAGCTCCACCGACATGCCGGCACCTAAGGCCCATCCATCCACGTCAGGGGTACACATGTACCCAACCGGCCAGCCTGTAATCAGTCTATTACACCACAATGGATAGCAACGCTACAGGACTGCAGGTGCTCACCTGGAACATAAACGGCTTACAAAACAAGTTTAGTGCCCTCAAAACCTATGCCTACACTAAAAATATCGACGTGTTTTGCCTCCAAGAAACGCGGTGTGCTGCTGGTACCCATGTGCTCAGTGGCTACACATGTGTTGAGAGCCCATCCACCCCTGTTCTTCGCATCGATGGACTACCACGAAGCCATGCACGTGGACTGCGGATCTACGTCAAGAAGGATGTCCCCTACCAACCTCTCGACGTCCCCCTTGATGGCGACACCACCGACGCACACGCCATCACAATCACACTAAAAGGTATATCCCTCAATATTGTCAATGTCTATGTGCCTCCCTCCACCCCTACTGTACCTGTCCTACCACACCATATCATCTCCACCCCCACCCTCCTTGTGGGGGACCTCAATGCCCGACACCCCAATCTCGGCTCCCAGGGGCCCCACTCAAACTCCCTGGGTAATTCCTGGCTGTCCTACATACAAACCACTGATGACCCTGTACGTCTTCTCTGCCCTCCTTCACCCACCCACATCGGGGAGGGAAACTTGACTACATCGCCCTCTACTCTGACCCTCACCACCCACACTCCACCCGCATCCTCCACTCCCCCCACAGTGACCATTTCCCTATCCACACTACTCTCCAGTACGTGAGAATACCCCCCCACCCAAGGGCCCTAGGCTCAGGCTACCCCCTGCCAACATACCTGCCTTCATCGCTACCATTGCTGAATGGTTTCAGGGTTAAACTGTCACCACCACAGACCAACTCTACCTTGATCTGTCCAAACAATGCACTACCCTTCTCCGCCCTGCCCCAAAACACCGCCGCCCTAACCGCCAGCCCAGGAGTCATTGGAATGTTAACCGTGACCCTCATGTTAAGTCTATCCGAGTATGGCACCGACTAGCAGTCGACCAGTGGAAGAAATCTCCCAGCTCCCCTGACTCTCTACGCTTCCTGATGTGCACAAATGAAGAGCTCCAATCTGCCATCACTCTCGCACGAGAGAAGCAGTGATTTGATTTTGCTTCTTCTATTGACCAGTCTATATCTACAAGTGATATATGGCGCACTATTAACCTCGCCCGGGGCACCAACGCCAGACCCGTCGACAGGCCCGTGTCCGGTTTCAGGGCCACTACTCTACGATCAGGGACCTTGATCTTGGCACGCCCCAGGGAGGTGTACTCAGCCCTACACTCTTTAATGTACCCATGAACTCCATCTGCCGCCTCAACGACATCTTTGCTGAGCGCGCCCTTGACGGTCACATCATAAGCTACGCTGATGATATCCTCCTGCAAATTACTACAGTGCAACATGAACAACCTATACTCTCCACATTCGCCCGAACCTGTCAAACACTCGGGCAAGTCATCTCACACACTAAAACCAAGTTCATCTCACACTTCCGGCATCAGACACCACTGCCTCTGCAAGGACAAGACATCGATCAAGTACGCACCTACAGGTACCTTGGTTTACCAATGCGAGCCACTACCAGCGCCACCACCTCCGCTGTCGCCGCCCACGTCATCTCCCAGTGCCGCCAACGAACGAGGCCCCTCCAGTCCCTTACCCACGGCCTCAAAGGAGCCTCTGTCAGGGTCGTACGTCTCATGTACATTACTATCGTCAGAGCTGTCATAGATTATGTCTCTCCTGTCCTTGTAGTTGCCTCCCAACGCGAGAAACAAAGCATAGTGAAAATCCAAAACAGAGCGATGAGACTCATCCTCGGCTGCCCTATGACTACCAGAATAGAAGTCATGCAGCGTGAACTAATCCTGCTTCCTGTCTGCGATCGAATTACTGCTCTCAATGCCATCCTTGGTGTTAAACTCCTACGCAGTGAGAAACCGACTCCCCTGTCTCGCTCACTGAACTCACATCTTGACTCCCTCCTGCGCCGGCCTACCTCCATTACCTCTCCCTCCCTCTCTTAACACTGGCCCTTCCTCACTGCTGCTGACATCCTGCGTTATCACCTCTACACCCCCTCGACCTCTCTCCCTCCCGAGTACACTCATCCGCCTCTACCGCCGTGGACCTCCCCGAGTGTTGATGTCGTCCACACCTTCCCTGGTCGTAAATCCACCCAACTGCGGTATATGCTCAAACTTAACTGTCTTGAGCAGATTAATGATGTCGCCTCTTCTCTTACGACCTCCTCCATCCTATCCTCGTCTACTGTGATGGGTCTGTCACCACGCTGGGCTGCGCTGGGGCAACTGTGTGGATTCCTGAGCGCCAGGCCCGCAAGAAAATCAGGGTCCACGACTGGGCCTCCTCCACTGACACTGAAAGCATAGCCATCCTCGCGGGCATTCATGAGGGGGCGACCTATGCTCGCACTGAACGCCGGAACCTCTTTATAATCAGTGACAGCACTTCTGCGCTGGCGAGGCTCAAATTACCCTCTCCCTCCTCCCCTGCCGTCCAACACACCCTAGCCGCCGTCGCCAGGCTAGAACAAACTGATGACATCCGCGTCAAGTTTATTTGGATCCCGTCACTTATAGAAATAACTGCCTGTGACACTGTTGATCGACTTGCCAAAGAAGCGACACAAGAAGAAGATATTGAAGCCACCCTCGCCCTCTCCCTGAATCATCTCAAATCTCGCATACACGCCACACAGCGAGAAGCATTCGACGTAAAATGGACACACCTGAAACAACGGGGCAGCGTCACACTATGCCACTATGACGGTGTAACCAGTGACTCCAACCGCCACAACAAAGAGTATCAATCTCTGACTCGATCTCAACAGATTATGTACATGAGACTGCGCCTAGGGTACAGGTACCTATGGGAGTACATTGGCAACCCTGAGCCTGGCCGCACTGTTTGTAAACTTTGTGGCCAACCCGACTCTCACACCCTCCCCCACTACATCCTCACTTGCCCTGTGACCTCCTCCTACAGGTCCCCAGCCGTTACCAACACCTCTTCCCTCCCTGACCTAGTCACAGGCCTGGCACTTGACATTATTAGGGACCTGCCACGCTTTGCAATAAACAGATGAAATGTACAGGGAATTTTCCCCCCCACACACTCATCAGTCTGTCACTTTATGTAACTTGATGACAAAACCTATGACCCTTCAGGCTTCCACGCCCTTAATGCATGAGTCATACAGGCAAGCATGAACTTAACATGCTTCCCAGTTGGGCACTGTAAGCGCTTCTGCGCTTCACCTTGTACAGGATGTAAGGGGGTGCCCAATAAACTAGCCCCCTCCGGGGCAATCTGTAATCTGTACAGACAAGTCCTGGTTCTGCTGAGTGGACTGTATTCGGCGGGTGGCGGTGCTGCCCGCCCCGCCATGAGGGAGATCGCCTTCTCTAGTGATGCTGTGAAGACCAGCCCTCTGCTCACACTGGTGAACACCGACTCACAATCCTGTCCGAGAATTTGTGCTGAGACAATTTATACAGTACTGTACTGTTGTCTCTTGGAACACCACGCTGATCTGCATTGACCCGCACTTGTAAGTACAGCCTAAGGGATGACAATCCCTCAGTACGGAAATTTATTGTTGACTTTTATTTATTATTTTTTTCCGGGAATTAACCCACCCGGGCACAGGTCGAACGACCCACAGCGGGGCCTAGGGGGCGAAAAAATAAGAATACAAAGATATTAAAAAGAAAAAAAGAAAAAGGTTATATTGATCTACACCACGAAGATGCCGGAAAACCAGCTTTTTAAAATGAGACCGATTGTATGAGTATGGAAACACAGAAGAAGGCAGAGCAATTCACACTTTGGCTGTGTGAGGAAAGAAGGATGCACTTATTATTATTGCACTATAACGGGTTATTCTAGTGTGACCGACATCCACAGAGAAACGGTGGGCACCGCGGGCAAGACGTGTGCAACGAGCCCACGGCCTTCTCGGCGGTACACAGGATGCCAAATCCACCGAACCTTGCCCGTTAAAGTACCTGTAATAGGGAGAGAGTGAAGCAACATTGCGGTGAAGAGAAAGGAAATACAGATTGTCAACTAAAGGAGGAGAGTTAATATGACGAAATGCCTTTGATTCCAATCTAACAGTTGGACAGAAGAAGAGCCACCCCAGATATGAGAGCAGTACTCCAAGTTAGGACAAATGAATCCCTTATATACTTGAAGCAACTGCTCAGGAGTGAAGTAGCTACGGCATCTGTATAGCATATCCAACTTTCGGGAGGCAGCTTTAGCAATGTTGAGGTTGTGTGACTTCTATTACATATTCGAGGAAATGGAGAGGCTTAGCATATCTATTTCAGAATTTGGCAGAATGATAGAGTCCTGAAATGTAATTGGTGGGAGATCGTCTAATTTAGAAAACGTAATTGTTAAGTACTGAGTTTTATTGCTATTGAATTTAAGCAATAGAGATGCTGCACAGATCCGTATTGATAGATGAAATGATATCAACTCTAGAAACAGATCTAGTTTGAGAGTTAGGAGGAAGGAGAAAATGTGAAGAAGATTGAAGAGTAGAATCGTCAGCGTAAGAATGGATAGAATTAGTTGTAGTGTGAAATAAATCATTGATAAAAGGAAGGAAGAGAGTAGGTGAAAGAACAGAACCCTGTGGGACACCACTATTGGTAGAGAAAGAGCGAGAGATCGATACCTCGACAACAACTGCCATGGATCGGTTCTCAAGGAAGCTAGAGATTAGAAAACAAAGTGGGGGAGAGAAACCATAAGAGGGAAGTATAGAAAGCAAAGACTTGTGCCATACCCTGCCAAATGCTTTGGAGATGTCGAGGGCCACGACGAAAGTTTCCCCATAATCTCTGAGAGGATGATCAAAGATGGGTGCAGTAGGAGTGAAGATCACCAGTAGATCTCGCTTAGCGAAAGCCATACTGGTGATCCGACAAAAGAGAATGGCTTTCAAGGTGATGGAGAAAATATGAGTTCAAGATAGTTTCGAAAAACTTGGAGAGGGTTGAAGTTAGGGCAATGGGGATTAGGATGGGAAGTTTTAGTACGTTCTACTCTCATCGAGGCTTACAATGGGAAGTAAATCATAACACAAATGATACAATTCATTCTAGAATATTCTTACATAATAATAAATCAAAATATATAAGAAATCTCCATATATTTGCCCAAATAACTGCTGCTTGAGACAGAAATTTATCAAAACACCTAGTTTACTAACATTATAACACCAAATTATGCATCGGCATAACACAGTCTTACAACTACTACTACTTTTTTAACGTGGCCTGCAGCCTCCCCAATAGCCATACCTTCGCCGCCATTTTAGTACCTTAAAATTAAATATCCTAATACATACATACTACTACTATTACTACTGTTACTGTTATTACTACTGCTTTTTTTAATGACCACCAGCCTCCCCTTATAGCCATACATTTTTCACACATTTTATTACCTAACTCCTAATACAAAAGTAACTACCATAGGTGAGTTAGTTCAACCGCAGATTTATACAACATTCAGTGATTGTGGCCTCAAAGTCCATATCTGCAACTTATTTCAATAATTGTTTTTGCTGTATTTTTTGGATATCACTGTCATGTAATGTGAAAAATACAAATGTTTATTAGGTATAGTGGATTGATAACATAATGTTATCCTGACATGGTTAAAGCCTGACCTGTTAATTAATATATTTAGTGTTGTGTTTAACGTTTCACCTGTTGGTAGAGAAGTCTTGCATTACCAGGGTTCATTTTCCACAGTTTACTAAATTATTATTTTTTCGCTACTCGTTTCCTCGTACACAGGGAGTTGTTATCACTAGAGGCGTTTTCTCTTAATGCAGTGGTTTTTTCCTCTTTCCTTTTTGTTAACACTTTATAATGTAAAAAAAAATTGACCATCACTACTTATCTCGATATTAAATATTTCAGAGTTTAAATAAAGTTTATGTTATTTAAATCACGCGTCACCAGGTCCACGGGAGGTAAAACAAAGAATTAAAATGGTTATTTTTTGTGTTTTCTTCCCATAAATCTACAGTGCATGATGACAACATTACTTAATCGGCGACATTATGACCTAAGCTGTTGTGTCGCCAGGAATTTAATTACTACCTACTGCTACATTACTTAATAACTATTACTGACTGGTGTATAATAATACCTTTGTTTTTACTTATATGTAAATTATAAATTAAATTTATATTGTTCGATAAATAACACTGTTCTATTATATATATATATATATATTTTCACTATAAATAACATAAAAACTATATACATTGCATAATAATCAAATTATAGAGATTCAGGACGTAAGAGTATGGCATTAATATTGTTTATTTAGTCTTAAATAAATAAGACGGCGGAAAATCTAGTTGTCTTCATTAGGGGAAGGCAGGTGCAGTCTTCACCTTTATGGTTGTGGCGTCCACCTCAGCCCCTTTCTTCAGCAACACACACATGTAGTCTCCAGCGTCTTGGCTGAAGAAGTCGTGGAAGACGAGGTAGGAGTGAAGCAGGAGGGTGCCGCTGCCCAGGAAGTACACGTAGCGATTGTTGGTGGACCATCTGGCCACTAGGTCATGTGTGGAGTACCGCCACTGTAACAGGTAGTGGTGCAGGTTGTCTGTGGTGGACACTTCCGCCCTGCAGAACACGAAGGCTTCCTCCAAGTAGTCAATATTGACCGACGTGCCGTTAACAATGACTGCTTGAGCCGACGACTCGTCGTGAAGGGGCAGCGAGGCCGAGAGGGAGGCCAGGGAGAAGACGACTACTATAGTGAGGAACATCGCTTGCATGTTGATGTTGTAATGGCGTGATATGTGGTACACAGGAGTTTTGAATGATAATAGAGACAGATGGTGTGATAGTCTCAAGTGTTGCATACAGTAGCTATGAATGTTGTGGTGGTGGTGATGGGTCCCATCTGTTTATATATACACACACTTGATGACGCAGCTAAACTGTGTAATATACTCCCTTATCCTTGTTGGGAACGTTTCTAGGTAAGGCGGACCTGTTTAAGCCGCAGTGGCATCTTACAGTATCTCCACCTTTCTGCGTTACTCCGGTCATAATGCCGTCACATACTGTACTCTACCTCACCAGACGGAGTGAAGGTTTTAATAAATTGGTTGAGGTTACGTTTTATGTATTTTAACTGTAATAAAACATACAAGTTAGGGTTCATGCAAAATGTAAATTACTAAATTGTGCTAACTGTACTGCACCTTCGCAAGTAATTAGTACATCTCTGTCAAATATAAGTACATCACTAAGTTATAAGTGTATGTTTATCTTATAAGTGCATCACTCTAAGATACAAGAGTATCAAAGTAAGCCACAAGCGCACTTATTTAACAAGATATATCCGTCACAAATTTAGTTCAGTGTATATCTTATTGTCACACCTACAGCATTACCTTATCTCTCGCTGGTGTGAGATATATTTTCTTCTTCATTATTCATTAACACACTTTGAAGTTTTCCTTATCTCAAAACTATATAACAGATGAAGCTCCAGTAAAAGAGGAGAGTGCGTTTCTATAAACTATAAAATATTGTACTGTATTGTTGAAGTGATCCGCGAGACTTAACCAAACGTAATGTAATGCGTGCTATACTTTATCAACAACTTTTTCACCTTTATTCCAGTAGACTTATTATTACCGATTAGTAACCAAGCCTAAGAAGAGGACCCTCCTGGAAATAAGAATCTGATATGCATTGGTGTAAGGTGTATTAGTGAAGTACATTGGTGTGTAGTGTATTAGTGGTGAGGTATATTGGCATGTAGTGTATTAGTGGTGAGGTATATTGGTACTGGTGTTTGTGTCAGTTTATCAAGGCATATGCGTGAATGTGTGTGTGTGTGTGTGTGTGTGTGTGTGTGTGTGTGTGTGTGTGTGTGTGCACCAAAATGATTACAGAGATTGGTAGAGCGTGAGGCTGTTGTTTGTTATCTGTAAGGGAACATATCCACGGGGAAAACTACAACATAAAAACGATTTTAGTAGCTTGTCATTGTGTCAGACCCGTCAGTAAGCCCTGAAGAATAAATTACGTGTTGGTAATAATATAATATTCTCGTGTGGGTAAGTATATACATTCTTCATTCTTATGCTTATTTACGTAAATTACCATTCCAAGATTGATCTACGCAAAACGTTTACTATTACCAGGTAGATCTACGCATAACGTTTACTATTCCCAGGTTGATCTACGCATAACGTTTACTATTCCCAGGTATTCCTGGGAATAGTTATTCGTTAAATGATTTATCTAATCCATTAAAACTATTTCTAAGATAATCTACCTTACTTAGTCGTTCATCACGTTTACTATTCCTAGGTTAATCTACTTAATCCTTCACTCGCATCACAAAATATCTTCCCCGAGGGTTAGATGATGACGTCGCGTAGTTTACTTTATTATTTGACGACCTTTGTCACAGTGAGGTGATCCTGGTTACACCTATGACGCCTGGTGACCTAACCGAACCTAACCTAACTACAGTACCATCCCTCCCAGGTGGTACAGGGACACAAGGATAGGGGATAACATGGATACAGGAATATAATGATACATTACTAAACGTGTTGTTGAAATATAAAGATAACAGCATAAAGGTAGCCAAGTTATGTGGAATGTTGTAATCTTTTTGTAGTAACAGGAACTTGGCACATAAAAAGTTTATGGGTTAACTTTGCAAAACCCAAATTGTCCTTTCTCCATTTGTTTTAAAAACATATTATGCACAGTCATTAAGGATAACACCGTAATTAACACTTTAAGCTGTGAGTGTAAGTGTAATGAGACACATTAATAATTATACTGTATGTTACTAGATTGGTAAGAATTTATAGTTGTAGGGTTGTAAAGTGAGGAAAGTTTGATAGCGTGGCCGATTAGTTCTTTAACAATTTCAATGTTTTTAGGGGAAATCTTCTAAACGCCAACTCAAAGTACAACTATATATTATTTAACTGAATGACACAGACACATTAATAGATCATTATATTTACGTTACTAGACATTGACTCTCGGACAACAAACATGAAATGGATACACTTCCCACTGACCATGATTATAACAAACACGACCATGGTTATAACAACCACGACTATGGTTATAACAACCACGACTATGATTATAACAACCACGACCATGATTATAACCACGACCATGATTATAACAACCACGACCATGATCATAACCACGACCATGATTATAACAACGACCATGATTATAACAACCACGACCATGATCATAACCACGACCATGATTATACCAACCACGAATATGATTATAACAAACACGACCATGATTATAACAACCACGACTATGGTTATAACAACCACGACTATGATTATAACAAACACGACCCTGATTATAACAACCACGACTATGATTATAACAACTACGACCATGATTATAACAAACACGACCATGATTATAACAACCACGATTATGATTATAACAAACACGACCATGGTTATAACAACCACGACTATGGTTATAACAACCACGACTATGATTATAACAACCACGCCCATGATTATAACCACGACCATGATTATAACAACCACGACCATGATCATAACCACGACCATGATTATAACAACCACGACTATGATTATAACAAACACGACCATGATTATAACAACCACGACTATGGTTATAACAACCACGACTATGATTATAACAAACACGACCCTGATTATAACAACCACGACTATGATTATAACAACCACGACTATGATTACAACAAACACGACCATGATTATAACAACCACGATTATGATTACAACAAACACGACCATGGTTATAACAACCACGACTATGATTATAACAACCACGACTATGATCATAACAACCACGACCTTGATTATAATAACCACGACCATGATTATAACAACTACGACCATGATTATAACAACTACGACCATGATTACAACAACCACGACCATGATTATAACAACCACGATCATGATTAAATACAGGCGCGAGCGCACTTCTCCAAAAATTCCCTCCATTACTGTTTTGTCGAACTATATAGAGAACTGGGCACGAAGGGCCCACGATCACTTGTCTACTTACTGTTATATGTTCTGTTCTTTCTGGGCTCTGAGCTATGGAGTGATAAACAATCATTTACATTATATTACATTACGTCCTGCTCTAATAAGGGCTAAGTGATAACTGAGTAGAGAAGTGGGCTCTAAAAAGCTGGGTCAGCTTCTTTATTACCACCTGGGTGTGTCTTGGTTAGGTGAGTTTCTTTAACACAGTCATAACGCCGGGTTAACTCAGATACCTTGTGACCGTGACCTTTCCTGGGTCAGGTCTTAATCTCACTGTAGGGTGTGTCAACTTGTGTGGGTGTACACCTGCTCATCTACTTAATGTTATATGTGCTGTGCTTTCTGGGCTGTGAACTATGGTCTGATAAACAATAATTTACATTACTTGAGGACGGATCAACGTCCTGCTCTCATGAGGGTTAAGCGAAAACTGGGTAGAGAAGCGGTTTCTAAAAAGCTGGGTCAGCTTCTTTAGGAAGGGCGCCCGCTAGTGGAAACTCGTGATCACATGATGACTTCATGATATCTCACAGCTCGTGGAAAATTACGGGAGGTGATAGAATTATATAATACAAATGCTTTAACCCATATTTATATAAGTGTTACTGTCTATTAGGGAGTGACAGTTTTGCAAAAGTTTTCAAAATCTAATTGCTTGGGTTGGATTATTTGTCTATCGGCCACGCTAATTCCGAATATGTTTGAGTTTTTTACATCATTGCATTAGAAGGTTTATGGATACTTTTGGGTTTGGCATGAAAAACGCGAAAAAACTGTAAATAATAAAGGGACTGGCAATGTGGCACAACCTGTTAAAATCAAGTTATTGAATTGGATTATTCGACTACTGTGTACACTGGTTCATAATATGCTATTGTTTTACAACTCAATGCCCTACAAATTATGCCGATATTTTTGCTGCAAGTCACCACATACGTATATTTCGAAAACCAGGGCCCAATATTACCAACGGCGTGGATAGATTCCGTGGAATGAATTCAGGACATTCCCGCTCATGGAACATTACCAAACTCCGTATATGTGCCAATGGCAGGCCAATGGCAATATTTACAGAGTTTGTTGAGGCTCCCTGGTTGAGGTCTACAGGCTATTCACAGAATCGTCCCAGGACTGATCAACGAATTCAGCCCAAGTAGCTTGGCAGACAGTTGGGATGGAATCTCAGTCCATGCTTTGAGCAAATATTGTTCAATAGGTGGTGATATTAAGTGCTGAAAAGTTGTTTTCTGTGTTGTTTTGCAGGGTTAGTTCAAAAGGGCCGCCACCAAGATGGGTCGTCCTAAGATTAGCAACACTCAGCTGCGCCAGGAACAACGATAAGGTGTTCGGGGTTCGGATGCCTCTGCCATCTAACAAGTTGCCTCTGAACAAGGAAGTTGGAAGTGCCCTGGCTTATGAAGCGAAAGTGAGAGGTTAGAGAAGAACAAATGCTTTTGATTACCGGATGCAACAAGGTGACTGAGAAGGTACTGGATGTGTATGGGAAATACTATCTCTGAAATCAGAAGAATTAATGAGAGTCGACCTGTGGAGGATCTTGGAGGAGACGATGATGAAGTGAAGGGAAATGGACAGAAAACAGAAAAGGAAAGAAAACAGAAAGAAAGCAAAGGCAGGAAGCTGAAGATGAGGTTCGAGGATATAGCTGAGAGGATTGTTTGATGTGAACGTAAGAAGTGCACGAACGAGAGAAAAGCTTCCTGGCTTGGCCCAGGAGGAAACCGGGGAAGGAGGGGCCTGCAATCCCATTCGTAAAATTGTGACTGCCAAGCTGAAAGAAGAGAGAGAGAGAAAGAGGCGAAGAGGGCAAATAAAAGGGCTGAGGAAGAGAGAGGAAAACTGAGAAGATGAGGTCAAAAAGAGTAAGGAGGAGATGGAGAGGATGTCGTGTAAAGTGTCGGCAGTGGATGACAGTGCTCAGGAAGAAGATGAAGTGATTATAAGGATGTCAATGACAATGGGTTCAAGGCTATGAAAATTCGACAGGAGAGCAGATCAGAGAAAGGAAAAGGGAGAAAATACCGAGGACAGGATCGGAGAACTGCTGACAGGTTCAAAGGTATCAATGATTAAAAGTGGCTCATCGCAAGCACCACCATCAGAGCTGCAGACAACATCATAACTGGAAGGGGACAAGTCACAAAGTGACTAACTGGAAAGAGTGGAAGAGTCAGGAAGGGTCACGAGAACAGAAAAAAAAAAAAAGAAAAGTTCAGGGCATTCCCGTCCGGAGCCTCAACAAACTCTGTAAGAAATATTGCCGTGGCCTGCCATTTGGCACATATACTGGAGTTGGTAATGTTCCATGAGCAGGAATGTCTGAATTCATTCACGGAATCTATCCACGCCGTTGGTAATATTGGGCCTGGTTTTCGAAATATCGTATGTGGTGACTTGCCTTAAAAATATCGGCATAATTTGTAGTGCATTGATTTGGCAAACAATAGCATATTATGAACCAGTGTACACAGTAGTCAGAATAATCCCAATTCAATAACTTGATTTTAACAGGTTGCCACATTGCCAGTCCCTTTATTATTTACAGTTTTATCGAGTTTTTCATGCCAAACCCAAAAGTATCCATAAACCTTCTAATGCAATGATGTAAAAAACTCAAACATATTCGGAATTAGCGTGGCCGATAGACAAATAATCCAACCCAAGCAATTAGATTTTGAAAACTTTTGCAAAACTGTCACTCCCTACTGTCTATTAAACACAGGGTAATATAATGTTGTTACCCAGTTTATTATTTATCGTAGCTAAACTTACATCAGGAAGCACACACCTTACTCAATTCACGTCATCAACATTTAGACAAATCCCGTTTTGAGCTTAGCTGGTGTGTGTGTTTGTGTGTGTGTGTGTCTGTGTGTGTATAATAATAACAATAATAATAATAATAATAGCAACAAACGGTTTATTAATAGAGTTGCAACCGGTAGCTGCAAATATACAAACTTACATGTGATTTAGACATAATAATATACATTCAATACATTTACAGGGCTTTACAGTACATAAATCAGGAGCTGTTTATTATTTTAACAATAGATGGGATAGTGCTGTTTATATATATATATATATATATATATATATATATATATATATATATATATATATATATATATATATATATATATATAAGTGCGGGCTCTTTTGGGATGAATTGTGTTGAAGTGGCGGACTTCGATAGGTGGGCGGGGGACTGCTGGTTTCAGTAGGTGGCAATGACGAGGATGGTGCAGTAGTCCACTTCCAAACCCTGCCAGTGCATGGTGGTGGCGGTCACTGAGGGATGGCATTTCCAGGGTGGAGAGAGCGTTGTTGTAGCCCAAATAGTCTGTGCCGATCATGATTCTGCAGACCCTCTTCTGTACCTTTTGAAGCTGACGTTGTTGGGTAGAATTGAGAGAAGACGACCAGGCTGGTGACGCATACTTGAATTTGGGGAGAATAAATGAGATATAGATAGTCCTCAGCTCTGGCGTGGGTGCCCCAAGTGACCTGAGTAGTCGTAGCATGTAGAGTCGGTACAAGGCTGCCTTAATTCTGCTGTTTACATGGGCCTTCCAGTCCAGTTTGTTGTCTATAGTTACACCCAGAAGTTTGGCAGACTGCACTAGCTAGAGAGGATGGGCACCCACTGTAACTGCTGGAGCTTGCACTGGAGTGGTAGCGGTATTGAAGTGCATGACTACGGCTTTGGTGTGATTGATGGTGACTTTGTTCTCTGTAGTCCATGCCTGTAGCCTGTCCAGGGTGCCTTGTAGCGATGAGTAATCTGGTGAGGTGTTGTCCACTGTAACCCCTACAGTGCAGTCGTCCATGTACTTCCACCTGTGAGGAATGTCCGATAGAGCGTCGTTGATCAGGATTAGGAAGCGCAGTGGTCCCATCTTGGTCCCCTGGGGAACACCCCAGGAGAGGTGTTGGAATGTGGAGGCAGAACCCTGGTACCTCACTGCCTGACGACGCTCACTCAGGAAATCAGTGAGCCATGAGACCAGGTTGGTGGGCAGCCCTAGTGCAATGGCCTTGTTGATAACAGTGCAATGATCACCAAAGCCAAAAGCTTTCCTGAAATCATCAAGGGCAACGGCCAGTGATGTCTTACGTTTCTCCAGGTTTTTGTGCAGAAAATCCAGGAAGCTAACTAAACAGTGGGATGTAGAGGAGGTCCTCATATTGCCATATTGCTGTGAATCAACTGACTGATAAACGCAAGCAAATGCCCATTCAAAAACAAAGACTTCACAGAGTAGACTAGGTATGGGGGAAATCGCAACTGGCCTGAGGTCATTAGGGGACTGTGGGGTGGGGACCTTAGGGATAGGGGTAACAAATGAGGTTTTCCATTTATTAGGGCATTTGCTTTGTCTGAGGGATGCTTTAATAATGGAACAGAGGGGGGTGACAAGTTGGACTGCAAACTCCATTAAATTTTGATTGGGAGGTCAATTGGGGTTGTAGAGCGTTTGGATCTAAACTTCATGAGTTTGTTGGCAATTTCAAATGGTTGAACACAGGGAGGAAAGGAGGGAAGTGTAAGTAGGCCGGGAGGAGAGTGAGGTCAAGACTGGGTAGGGTATGACATATGGTAGCAAAGTGGTTATTAATTTTCCCAGCTGCCTCCTCACTAGGTAAATGGGAGATAAAAGGAAATGTGGAGACTGATGGTTAAGACCACAGAGATCCATTACCTTAGAGTACCACTGACCGATGCCGACCTCCTTGAGGCCGTGCACTTTCCTTGGGTAATAAGTCTTCTTGGCTGACTTGATTTCCCAGATGACCTGGTTTCGGAGACTTTTGTACAGACGGTTGTTGGTGTAGTATGCCTCATTGCGCTGCTCAATTAGTCTTTTGATACGGGATGTAATCCACTGGACATCATCGGGGTGGATCCTCAGTGTCTTGGCTGGAAAAAAGTGATGGTAGGCTTTGGTGATAGTGTCCAGGTAATTATCCCACTTGTTCTGCACATCGTCTACCGTGATCACTTCAGTCCAGGATACCGGGTCACCCATTGTCCGAAACGCCGCATGGCAGAGTCAAGGGTAGGTCGGTAAGTCCTGGTGGCAACTAGGAGTCGTGAGATGGTAGGTGTGGTGACCACAGTAGAGACAGGTGGGTGCTCCGCCCCATGGGGGGCAGCGCTGGGGGTGAAGGTAGTGGTTGCCGAGATCAGTCATGATGAGGTCCAGAGTGGCATTCACATGTGTGGAAAAGTCAACTATCTGTGCAAGGTGGAGGTGTTGGATGATGTTGCTGATGTCTAACTCATTAAAGTCACCGCATATCACTAGTTTGGCACATGGAAATCTGGATCTCCGGGAGTCAGCAGTGTCTATTAGATGAGTAACCAGTACATTGGCGGTAGGGGGGGGGGGGGTGATAAACCACAGGAACAATGAGGGAGGCAAGCAGGCCGGGGTGGGAGGTGGAAGTGACCTTAACCCATAAAGCTTTTACATCCTCAGGTACATTAACACCTAGGTGTGATGGTTTAATGTCACTGAGACGGTAAAGCACCACACCACCACCTCGCTTGTTCTTTCTTAGGTAGTGAAATAACTCATAGTTTTCTATGGCACAGATTTCAGGAACAATTTGCCACGCCTCTGTTATCGCCACAATACCTGCACCAACTGAATTCACTGTAACACTGACATCCTTCACCTTGTTGCATAAAGATGTAACATTAGACAGCAATACGGATGGTAGACTGTACCATAGTCGCGGCACTTCATAGTGAGCACACTGTCTTTCTGGCACTGGCTTAGCTTTCTTATGCTTGCTCGGCGTGATGATAGGAGGTTCGCTTTGCAGGCACAACGGATGCAAAAAGAATGAAGGAGAAGGGACTCTATGCATATGGCACTTCCATCTCATCCCACCAAATAGAATATGAAAAGTATACGCCCATCCAACAATGTATGAAGTGCTATAAATACAATGACCACATGACCAAGAACTGCCCCATGCAAGGGGTCATATGCTCTGAGTGTTCATCTGATCAGCACTTCTACAAAGACTGCCGTAGCACCATAAAAAAGTGTGTCGTCTGCGAGGGTGACCGCAGGACCTTCTCTGCCACCTGCCTGGTCAGGAAACAGGTACTTCAAGAAACAGAGAAGAAACTGACCGAAATAACCAAACAAAAAGAAACCAGGGAAATTTCTAACACCATAGAAAGGACCACTCAGTCGACGATCATGGCTTACAGCCAAACCCTAAAAGACGCTCGAAAAGAAATTCAAGCAGACTCCCAAAAGCTCAACAATATCAGCGAGACCATGGAAGTCCTGCAATCAGAGATAAGAACCATCAAGGACTCAATAAAACAGGCAGTTACTGAGTCACTGGGCGCCATGAGGGACGCAGTGGCCGAGAGCATCAGGACGTGTCCAAAGCCACCACAATATACTTGTCTTACCTGCATGCCCATCATATGAATAGGGTTCATCCAGGTTCATTCTCGAAACACCTCAACGAGACACTAACCAGGAACAACATTGCACCTGTTGAAATAAGCGACAAAGTCCCTTCAAAAGAAATCCTTAAGGCAGTAACCCACTCAACGACTTATCGACGACCTCAACCCACGCCAGAAATAGACCATGATCTCCTTGACTTAGGCAAAAGTCAGTATAACCGCAATCCCGACGTGGCCAGTCAGTCCCCCTGGGATCACAGCTCCAACGACACCGTAAATACCCGCGATCCCATTACATGCACTCCCAGCGACGACAGTGACCATCGGACTACAACCACAGTCAATGGCTGCAACCAGATGATGACGACTCACCCCACAGAGGAACAAGACCCTCGAGCTGCAGCGTCAGTTGGTTACTACGACACGCGGGCCCAGGACCTGAACACCTTCCTGTACACGGGTGACGAGAAGTTCGAGGGCCCGCCATTGACTGACAAGCAGATGTCCGAAGGTTCTGCTAAGAAGTTCCGTCCCCCTAGAAATGGCAGAAGCCGAGCAAACACTCCAAGCGACGCCCCAAGCTACAGTCTCCGAAATGGCAGTCGTTAGCAGGATGAAAATTGTCCAACATAATGTCCTACACTGGTCCCTTAACAGACGTAACGAACTGTCTAACTTATACTATCAATTAGACCCAGGCATCATTCTGTTAAACAGCACTGGCATAAAGGACGAAAGTAAGCTGACAATTTTTGGCTACACTGTATACCAGAGGAACATGACGGGTGAGCTGAACGATGGTGCCGCTGTGGCCAGACTTCGAGGATTCAGTTCTGGGAGTGCAGGTGGAGACAACTAGGGGACCTGTTATCATATGCACAATGTACCTACCTCCCAGACGTCCTTACTTACCCGAACAAGACCTAAACCAGTTGCTACGCCACAGAAAACCAATATACATCATAGGGGACTTAAATGCGCGCCACGCCATACTAGGACACGGTAATGAGAACAACGTCGGTGTGGCGCTGTATGACAACATCAGAAGGGGAAAACTGCAACACCTCGGGCCAGATTTCCCGACATTGATCAGACGTGCCAGTGCCACAACACCCGACATAATCCTCTCTAACAACGAGGCCGTCCTGAACAGGCACGTTACCGCCGGACCCATCAGTACCAGCGATCACCTGCCAGTCGTCGTGACGCTCTCATCCAATCCCATTATGATCCCCGCCAACATCAGGTCAAACCTCAAACGGGCAGACTGGGACTCCTTCAAGGAGTCTCTCAGTCTCAAGCAGGGGAGAAACCTGGAAGAAGCCAGCCCCAATGACATCGACGACGCGGTCGAACAATGGTATAAGGATGTGAAGACGGAGATGGACAAAAACATCCCGACCACCAGTTACAGGACCATTCCCCATCCTCACACTAGTCACAGCTGAGGCAGCTCAGTGTCCAGTACGCTCACGTGAGACAGCTAGCTAGTATCCGCGGGTGGACGCAGGAACTGAGAGACCGGTACCGAGAGCTACAGACGGACATCCAGCACGAGAGCAAACGTCTACATGAACAAAAGTGGGCCGCCTTCGTGTGGGAGGCAGCCAACAATTACCGCGATTCTGCTGCCTTCTGGAAAGGGATCAAGCGACTGATGGGTTCCACCTCTAGCACGGTCCCTTACCTGCTCGACCAAAACAACGTAAAAATATTCGAGGAAGAAAACCACGAACAACTACATCAGCGATATTTACGAAAGATCTTTACCATTAGTGAACAGGAGAACGAGGGCTTCGACAGGGAGTTTGAGGAGGACATTTTAGGTCAGTTGCAGGACCATCAGCACCTCCTCCAGCCGCTCCCACGGGCTGACTTCACTAGACTGGTTGACGGAAGCTACCTGACGGAGCGCATAGTTCCTGCAGATGTGTCAGCCGTCATAAAAGGGTTTAAAAACAAATCACCTGGTCAAAGTCCCATTAACAAGAAGATCCTGGCTCAACTCCCCGACAACATGATAGAGAGGCTTGCTCATATATGCAACGCCTGCCTCGCCTCTGGACACTTCCCTAAGATGTTCAAAATTGCCGTTATTCGCCTCATACCAAAAGCAGGGAAGCCTCCAAACAAAGTCGAAAACTTTCGACCAATATCGCTGCTAGAGGTACCTGCCAAAATATTCGAAAAAATAGTCAACAAGCGATTGCGGATGTATCTGGAGGACGAAGACGTGCATAATCCCCGCCAGTTCGGCTTCCGCCAGTACCGAGGCACATCCACCGCCATAGCTCAGGCCTACGAGCAGATCGCCAATGCCATGACTGGCCGCCTGCAGTGCAATATAGTACTGAAGGACGTCAGCAAAGCGTTTGACAAAGTTTGGCACGCAGGGCTGCAGTATAAGATCATACAACTGGGGCTACCCGAAAATCTGACGCGCCTGCTGTGTAACTTCATTATGGACCGCAGAGCCAAAATCAAGATGCAAGAACATTTTGGAGAAGAATTCTCACTATCGAGCGGCGTGCCTCAGGGCTCTTGTCTCTCACCAACCCTTTACACACTCTACACGGCTGACCTGCCACCCCCCAATCGTCGGCAGCGAGTACGTCATGTATGCCGACGATGTAACACAGATCGTCACCTACCCAGGAAGGTCCACAGCAAGGATGGCGCGACTCACTGCTCGGGCAATAGAGGAGATCTCGGAGTATTAAAATAAATGGAAAATAAAAACAAACAAAACGAAATTTGAGGTCATACCCATAGCCAAATTCAAACCGGCTCCATTGATGATCAACGACGAAGAGATTGAGTACTTTAAACAAGGCAGGTTGCTCGGCCTCATCATTTCTCGGACGGGCATCATTCCCCACGTGAAGGACAGACTAAATAAAGCCAAAGTTGCCGCAGCCAAATTAAAACGTTTTAAATTGATGCCTGAGAAGATACAAGTTCACCTGTACAAGGCGCTGCTGAGGCCTGTGTTGGAGTACCCATCTATACCACTCGTCACACTCGGGAAGACTAGACTACAACCACTACAGAGCTTCCAAAACAAGTGTTTGAGGTCAGCCAGTGGCCAAGCGCCACCCTACCAGGAGACAGTGGAAACCATCCACCTGAGAAATAAAACAGAGGCCCTCAACTTCAGGTTCCATCGCCTAGGGAATAAGGTTTGGGACAAGCTCCTGGACGACCCTCACAGCCCAGACCACCTACGCGGGGAAGACATCAACGGAGGGAGACCCCACGCCTGGTGGCCCCGGAGTCTGCCCGCACTACAACAACCCAACCCGCGACCCATCTATGTCCGCCACAGTGATCTACCTTAGATTAAAACTTAGATGATATAAATTCACATTTAACAAGTCACAATCAAGTGAGTCCATAACGTAATACAGTATAAGATGTTAATAAACTTGCAATTGTAAAATCAATCTAGTCATTGTCTACTAAAATAATCATTGTGCAACCTCATTCTAAATCCTAGGTTAGCTTAGTTAGCCAACAAACTCTGCAATATGTAAAACAAGGGGTGTCGTCCCCCTCTGTTTAACTCATTAAACTTCTTTTCCAACCTTTCCCCCCACGACTATATGTTGTGACTTCTCCATCCCTCATGTCTGGCTGTGCCTTGAGCCCCAGCATGCCTTCCATCCTTTCCCCACCTTAACCTTAAAAAAAAAAAACTCAGTGAGGTCGCCACATCTGTGTGTGTGTGTGTGTGTGTGTGTGTTTGTGTGAGTATGTGTCTTAGCGTGTATGTGTGTGTGTGTGTGTGTGTGTGTGTGTGTGTGTGTGTGTGTGTGTGTGTGTGTGTTTGTGTGTGTGAGTATGTGTCTTCATAATAATAATAATAATAATTAACGGTTTATTGAAAGAGCTTGGCAGCCAGAAGGCTGAAAATATACAGTTACATATTTGGGGAATGGGTTTCGAATTACAAATAATATACAAGTAACATAAGTGACACAAATAAGACATATAATAACTAGATGAGGAAAAGCTCAAACTACAGTTCATTTCAATATAGTGACAGTGCAAGGAGTAGTGTTTACTGGGAGTGAATACACTGGTTTATTACAAGTTATTGATAATTTTTACAATGGTTGGGACTGGGCTGTTCTTATAGCGATCGGTTCGTGCACTTATGGGCTGGATGCAGTTGTGGTGTCGAACAGCAATTCTCGGACTAGGGATCTCAGGTGGTAGTAGGAGCCGGTGTCGAGGATGGTGTAGAAGCTTCTTACCAAATTTGCAGATGAGGTCGTGGTGATGGTCAGTGAGAGTCGAAAGGGTCAGTGTGTTGAACGTTTCTTGATATGTGGAGTAGGAAGGGGAGAGAATAATCTTGCATGCCCTCTTTTGCACTTTTTCTAGGTGTTTACGTTGTGTGGCATTTAGGGAGGAAGACCAGGTGGGGGAGGCATAGGTGAGCTTGGGAAGTTTGAATGTTGTGTAAACACTGAGGAGCTCGGTGCAGGAACTCCGAGGGACTTGAGTCGGCGGAGGAGGTGGAGACGGAAACTGGAGGATTTGACAACTTCACTGACGTGTGGTTTCCAATTTAGTTTGTTGTCTATGGTGACGCCGAGGAGCTTCGTGGAATCTACAACCTGGAGTGTGTTCGGACCTAGAGTAATGGAAGGAGGTGGGACAATGTCGGAGGAGAGGTTGATGTGCATAACCATGGTCTTGGTATGGTTGATGGTGACATGGTTGTTGGTGGCCCAGTTTTGGAGACTGTTCAATAAATCCTGAAGGGCGGTATAGTTGGGAGCAGAATTGTTGACGCTGATCCCAATGGTGGAGTCGTCGACATATGTGTGTGTGTGTGCGTGTGTGTGTGTGTGTGTGTGTGTAAACTCATTTCACCATTAAAATTTACGTACACTTGCTTCACTACACTCACAGATTATAGTTTCGTCTCAACAACTTTGAAATAAACAAATAGCATCAAGGTTGACCAACATTAAATATTTCTCAGAAACTTTGGCCTCTGAAGTTCTCCATTAAGTTATATTTTTTTTTTCTGACTCATTCTGGCTAACTATTATAAAGCTTTTTGGTTAACAATTGCAAAGCTTTTTGGTTAACAATTATACAGCTTTTCGGTTAACTATTATAAAGCTTTTTGATTAACTAATAAAAAACTTTTTGGTTAACTATGATAAAGCTTTTTGGTTAACAAGTATAAATGTCTTTGGTTAATTATTTTAAAGGCTTATATGTGTGTTGTTGGTGTTGTTGCCTTCATAAAAGTACTTGGTAAATAAATGTATTTATCTCAAGTAAATTATTAATAACAAAATAAAATCACCTGGATTACATGTTATTGTATCAATTAATTAATACTTATTGATTAACCACGTAAACACACGAAACCATCATAATCTTGAATAAAATGTGGATTATTTATGATTTTCAGTTAATATTAATAAGGGTACAGGTAATTAGAAGCTATAAATGATTTAACTATTCTGTATTATCTAACTTTACTTTTAAGCTTTTGTTAAGCTGAGGAATGTGGTGTAATCCAACGTGATAAGACATGTGTGTGAGTTTATGTTCAAGACTCCAGTTGGTTATTTGGGATGCAGTGATGCAGTGATAACAGGATATATTGAAAAAGTTATACAGGAATACCGTTACCGCATAGGGATGGTGATACAAGATTACAGAGATAGTGCTACAGGGATAAAGGTCCTTGACGGCTTTATACAGTGAATGTTGACAACTTAACCATCATAACGTAAGGTAATGACAAACCCTAACGTCTAGAGAATGGGTGGGCGAGAAATCTGCCAAATGACAGCTTCAAGCGACGCCCAAGGTACAGTGTCCGAAATGGTAGTCCCTTAATGGACGTAACGAACTGTCTAACTTATACTAACAATTAGACCCAGATATTATTCTGTTAAACAGTAATGGCATAAAGGATGAAAGTAAGCTGAAAAGGTTTGGCTACACTGTATACCAGAGGAACATGACGGGTGAGATGAACGATTGTGTCGCTGTGGCCAACTGGCCATAAGGTCACGGCTGAGTCACAGAGTGTTGCTAGACCTCAAGGATTCAATTCTAAAGAGTGCAGGTGGAGACTACCAGGTGACCCGTTATCACAAGCATGATGTATTGTACCTTTACAATGAACCAAAGATGCACTGACCTCACCCTAGGTCTCGTTCTCGCAATTTTACCTGGCATTACTTTGTAAAGTAAGGCTGTATTGTAAAGGTGATTGTGATAGGTGGATATATTATCGGCTGTATCACTGTTTGGATAAATGTTAAACAAACCAAAGGCAGCATTTTTATAATAAAAAACTATTCATCATTATTTTAGATAATGAAAAGTTTCCAAATTTTCGTATATTTGCATAAATAACGTAGAAAATTATATTAATGAATTAGCAACTCAACTACAACCACAGCCGCCACAAAATTCTCACATACAGTAAATTTTTCTTCATTATACCCAGGGTGGGGTCAGGGCATCTTTGATTACACCGGTCAACACAATTTTTCTGGCACAAGGTTTTTAAACGGATTTTAAGTAAATTTGGGGTGCAGAATCCAAATATGACTTTGGTTTTGTCTATCACATCAGGTTTTTGAGATATACCATATTGCACTTTTGCTGGGAAACGTAAACTTTTGGATCAAAATTGACGGTTTAAACATGTATACATAAATTTTTTCAGCATTATAATTTGTATTTTTCTATAACCAAAAATTGTTAATATCAAATTGGAAAGTTAATGCACATATAATATTTAAATGTAACATTGAAGGGTGAAAAAAAAACAATTAATGTACGGTAGAAATAGTGCAAGTATTAAGATCAAGTTACAGTTACATAAACTTCCTCTTTTTGGCCGATCTCTTATGTACAGCTTCTGGAATGTCTCTCATCAAACTCCAGCAGTAGTCCGCCATCATGTTCGAGTCCCATCGACCTTGGTAACGTTTTTCCATTACTTTAATGTCTTGATGAAAGCGCTCCCCTTGCTCCTCGCTCACTTCTCCCAGATTTTCTGGAAACTCGTCCAAGTGACTGTGTAAGTAGTGAACCTTGATACTCATTCTGCATCCAAGTGCTTGTAAACTCAAGAGCAGCTCTTCCACAATTTCTTGATAGTTGTCCGCTTTCTTGTTCCCTAAGAAGTTCCGCACCACATTAGAGAAAGCATTCCAAGTTCTTGCCTGTGCCTCAGTCATTGTTGCAAGGAAGTGTGGATCTCTGAGTAGTGTTCTTATTTGAGGTCCATCAAAAATCCCTGCCTTTTTCTTCTCGTCGTTAAGACTTGGAAAGGTTGAGCATATATATCTGAAACACTCTCCACTATGATCAAGAGCCTTGACGAATTGCTTCATGATACCAAGTTTTATGTGCAGAGGAGGAAGGACAATGTTTTTCCTGTCAACCAGAGGATCGTTAATGATATTCTTGTCACCAGGCGTCAAACTATGTCTTGGTGGCCAATTCTTTTTCACCCAATGGTCTGCTGTAGCCCTGCTGTCCCAGTAGCACAGAAAACAGGGGTATTTTGTGTACCCTCCTTGCTGGCCCAATAGAAAGTTTACCATTTTCAAGTCCACACAAATTAACCATTCATGAGCATGGTATTGCAACCTCTCTAGAACAGTCTTAATGTTTTCATACTCTTCTTTAATTTGTACAGAATGTCTGATTGGAATTGAACCATACTTGTTTCCTTTATGAAGAAGAACACATTTCAAGCTCCTTTTAGAACTGTCAATAAAAAGTCTCCAATCCTTACTATCATATGCTGGTAGTCCCATGGAGAGAAGAAGTCCTTCTACATCATTACAAAAAACAAGCTGGTCATATGAATGAAAGTACTTCCGCAGTTGCTCTTCTCTGTTGCGATAAAAGGAGACACTCGTGCCAGGTTTTAAGAGTCGTTTCTCTTGAAGCCTGGAAGCTAACAATTCAGCAGACTGTTTTGGCAAATTTAGATCTCTGACCAGATCATTCAATTCTGACTGAGTAAACAACGTTGGCTTTTCACAATCTTCACCAGTAGAAACAGGTGAATTCCGGTCTATATCCTCAATCTCTGGTAGCTCAGTAAATTCTGGCACGTTACGTGATGGAGCAAATCTGAGATCAGATTTGGATTCAGCACCTTAAAGTTAGTAAAAAACAGTTAAAAGGTTTCATGCCAGAAAAAAAAATATTTTTTTGTAGACCAGTGTTATGAATAACTCTGCATTTATCTCTCAACTATGATTGATTGTATCCAAGGAAAAAATAAAATAAGTTTAAAAACAAAAATGTATTAACAATAATAAATTAAGAATAGCGGCAGCATATTGCTGAAACCATACAAAATATGAATCAAGGCTGGTAGAGGTGGGGCCTGGTGTCACTTGGCGACTCGGGCCAATTGGACTTCGTGTACACTGGGTTACACTGGAGGCTGCATCTATCATCAAGGGTGTGAGCACTATGTTGAAAAGTTGCTATAGTGGGCTAGTGGCACACACACATATCTTTGCTAGGTAACACGCTATACCACTAGGTCGCTAGCGGCAGGGCACACAGGTCACCACACCTCCACACTGCAACAGCTCCGCCACTCCATATATAAAAAGCTGAAGGAATGAACACGTCCTTAGTTTCATACTAACTAAACTATTTACTTGTAACACCAGTTAAGCATGCCACTTCTTTGCTAAGCAGGATAATCCCCATCTTTAAGGTTATGCATATGGTGTTGCTCTTTCTTGTTAGTTGTTTTTTGGAGGGTCCCTTCAGGTTCTTGTGTAACTGAAGGGATGGTCCTCATCTTTAGTGATTGGAGGGTCCCACCAAGTTCCTGTGTGAATTGGCAAGAGAGTCCTCAACTTTTCGGTTTTATGAGTGGTGTTATTCTCTCGCGTATAATGGTTCCGGGCTGATTGGGTTTAATGTTGATGCTTCTTGGCCACCAGCTGTGTGATATATTGCCGTTTGCCTGTAATAGTTCCTGTAAAATAGGGTCTTGTGTTCGGTGTAGTTTGTCCCACACCGCTTTTTCTTGTTTGTGTGTTCTAATGTTAATTGTGTCTTTTTTATGTTCGATGTGTATGTCTCGTATTTTTTTTACTGTATGGCGGCCTATTTGTTGCTGCTCTTCTTAGTGCTGTATTTTGGTCCGACGAGTGATTTGTATAGATGTAGCTGTGTTTTGGTGTTTAGTTTTCTAAAGCGACGGAGTTTGGTTAGTTGTAATTTGGCTTTCGTCAATCTTTCTCTAATGTGTTGGTGTATACCGTTTCTGGTGATTTTGAGTCCCAGTGTTTTTCCACTTTCTGCATATGGTAGCTGTTGATTATGATTGGGTATGGATTTATTTTAGCAATGTATATGATCTTTAGTTTTTGGATGTTGGTTTGGATTTTCCATTTTCTTTCATAGGTGTTATTTGCTTCGATCTCCATGGATAATAATAATAATAATAATTAACGGTTTATTGAAAGAGCTTGGCAGCCAGAAGGCTGAAAATATACAGTTACATATTTGGGGAATGCGTTACGAATTACAAATAATATACAAGTAACATAAGTGACACAAATAAGACATATAATAACTAGACGGGGAAAAGCTCAAACTAAAGTTCATTTCAACATAGTGACAGTGCAAGGAGTAGTGTTTACTGGGAGTGAATACACTGATTTATTACGAGTTATTGATAATTTTTACAATGGTTGGGACTGGGCTGTTCTTATAGCGATCAGTTCGTGCACGTATGGGCTGGATGCGGTTGTGGTGTCGAACATCAATTCTCGGACTAGGGATCTCAGGTGGTAGTAGGAGCCGGTGTCGGGGATGGTATTATTTGTGTGATATCGTCTGCTTATGCTATGTAGTCCGACTGTCTTGGGTTTAGTATGTCTGCTGTGTATATTGTATACAGTGTGGGTGAAATGTTGCTGCCCTGTGGGACTCCACTGTGTATGTTGAAGGTTTGTCCAGCATAGTTGTCTATAATAAGTTTGGCTTGTCTGTTGTCTAAGAAGTTGCAGAGAAGGGTTGTCATGTTTTTTGGCATGTCAAGCTGAATTATTTAATATTTGAGGCCTTCGTGCCACACTTTATCGAAAGCTTTTGATACGTCTGTGAGAACGACATTGCACTGGTTTTTATTGCTAAGGGCATTAACTATGGTTTCATAAATTAATGAAATAGCCGTGTTTGTGCCTCGGTTCTTTCAGAATCCAAGTTGTTGGGGTTATATTTGTTTTCCTGTTCTAGATAGTTTCTGAGTCTACTGTTGACTATTTTTTGTCGTATTTTGCCTGGTGTTTCTAATAGGGATATAGGTTTGTAATTTTCCGGCCTTGTTGGGTTTTTCCCGGGTTTGGGTTTTGTAAAGGCCTGGGACTTAGGGAAAGAAATCCCTTACCAGGCTAATCAGGATCTTAATAAAGGAAAGTCAAGGACCATGGTTTTCTGAGGAATAACAAACAACCGTTTGAGATTGGCATCTCTTTACTATAAAAAGTATATATCACAAAACGCTGACACCACTCCTTAAACCTCAAATAATTACGGGAGTCAAACAAATAAGGCAGTCAACAGTTAATGGATTTAAAACAATTAAATGGAGTCAACAATTGATAGAATCGAACAATAAAGGGGAGTCAATTAATGGAATCAAACAATTATAGAATCAAACCATGAACAAATATTTCCTACGGCAGTGGCCCTGAAGGTTCTGGAACACCGTGATACACACTCCAGTGTGGGAAGCGTCCATTCAACTCCACACTCGAGCGACGTCTTGAAAAGGCAGGAGAACACCGGGGGCAGAAGACGGAATGTGATGAACTGACGATAAATGGTATGCGGTAGTGGTAGATGACCAGAGTTGGCAGTTGATAGGTGAAGATGCAGGAACACAGCCCACGAGTCCAGGACCTATGATGGGAATCACAGCCAGAATTTGACGGACAACAGGGTGTAGCTAGATACTGACTGTACTGACGTGAGGATAATCTGCCCGTAAATGAACAATCATACTTACTTCTACCTCTGTCCAACACCCCCAAAGTGTCGTCTGCACCAACCAAAACTGAGTTAGCAGTGGTAATAACCAGCCGGAGGATCGTTTCCGCCCTTACACAGCTCCCCCAACAAAAATCTACTGTAATGTAGATTAAACTTAAGATTAGTACACAAAGAAGCATAATCATCTTACAACAAATGTAAATACACATTGCACAGTAAAGAAGGGTCATAGAAAAGAATAGGTGGTAACTTGATGTCCAAAGCAGCAGGCCTATCAAGGAACTGCGTGGGGGTCCACTTCAGTCAAGTTTAAGTTTGGGCCCAATTCAGTCGTAGAGGATTCTTCTATCTCGTCAGGTGTTTGGCAGCAACTGGCAACCGAGATCAACAGACTCTGGCGTCCGAACTTCACAGGAACTCCTGCGGGTAATTATCGCTATCCAGCTTGGGGACGTCGTTGAGACACGAGCAATATGGAATCCTGCAATTATATTGCTTTAACAAATCAGCTTGATGTAATTTGAGCTTCTTTGAGGAAGGGGTGAGAATCGTAAACAAAATCTATGGCTACCGAGAATGGACATAATGATAAAAGTTTCAAGAATGGAACAAATAGGACTCTACCCGCTAGTGAACATACGTGGGCACTGATCACAACTCCTACAAAAAGCTCCTAACTATCGCTCCCCATGCACTGGCCAGTAAAACTGATCAGCAACCTTCCTATAAGTTTTCCCTGCAAGAACAAGGGACTTACTAGAGGGCTCTTGTGAGCTACAGAAGAATGTTACTACGACAAACAGCAGGGACAACAAGTAAAGAAACCGACCTACTTGGCTGGTGCTTGGATGAAACACAAGACCTCAATAGCCAACACCCATTAATGAAACAAACTTATAAACCGACCATCTCACACAGTCCTCCTCCCAGAAGTCACCTTCTCCCTTACCCTTAAGAGTGGCACACGAGTCTTGAAGCTGGCAGGCTTTCCTTGGGCGTCACAGTCAGTGGCAACAAATTCAGCCAAGTCAGGATAGTCGTTTCCTTCGCCAAATCCGTGGCCCTAGCTTGGACCTTGGCAGCAGGCGTGGCAGCGTGAGAGGGTGGCAGGCGACCTCGGCTTAGTGGCGTGAGGACTGAACTGTGTGGTGAGAGTTTTAACGTTTGGTCGTTAAATGCGAACACCGGAACATTACCAATGAGGACACCTTCTTAAAATTTAATGGGAGCTCTTACATTAGACCAACCAGTGAAATAGGGGCAGCACAGGTAGCACCCTAACAGCAAGAACTAGTCCTTTGACCTAAATAATCGGCGACACTAACCTTCCGGGCAGCTGGAGATGTCAGCGTCAGGCAGGAGCTTCTTCAGAGACAATATGCACGAGCAACCAGTGTCCCTGATGAAAGCAGATGCCCTGAACCCATTTGTTGTTCCACTGACACAATGGCAGGGGGCAGCTTCCTGTCCTCAAACAGAGACCCGACCTTGTTGCTGGGTTGAGGTGTCGGCAGTCTCTTTAAAGGCGAGGGATTCCTGCTTGAGACAGTGTTGCGCTTCTTCTCCTGCTGTGACACCACTGCGGCTGGTGAACTACTCCCTGTGTACTCCTGGGGATGCTTCCTCGGAGGACGGGCTTCACAATCTTCACCACAGGAGGAAGACTTGAAATTGGCGTGCGAGCAGACGCCCAGTTGTCGGTCTGCTTCTCCAAAGCGTCGCTGGCGGAGTGTTCTTTAAAAGAAAATTCTCAAGTCTGGAGGTAGAAGACAAATGATCTAATATCATGAAGTTAGAGACTTAAAGGTTTCTTCAACCCTGATGTCTCAGCCATTGTTGAAATAAACGACCAGGTGAATCGAAAGAAACTGCTGGTACGTTTCTCCGCTCTAATCTTCGTTCTTGGAAATCAGCACGATAACCGTCAGAAGTCTTGCAATCCTCGCAAGAGCTTGCTTCAACAAGAAGTAATCTCCGGGTGATGTCGGCAGACAAGGGACAGTGAAATTTCTACCGGCTTACCACTCAGTATTTCTGCTTATATAGCATAGCTATCTGGCTCTACACCAAAGCAGCTCAGCTACCCGTTCAAACCCTAATAACAAGGTAGGAGGCGATGTCTTCTTGCTTCACGGTACACAGGCAGCTGGGTTTTACCACATTGTCTTGTATATGGCAGAAGGATTCTGGTCTACTTGAAACAATTAATCTAAGCTAGTTCTAAGGTCCTTTCTGCCTGCGACAGCTGAATTCGAACTCTTTCTCTCTGGCGTTCTCCAACTCTTTCTCTCTGGCGTTCCTCAACTCTCTCTCTTGCTGGATATCCAACTCTCTCCTCCTGGCGTTCCTCAACTCTCTTTCTCTCTGGCGTGCCTCTCTCTCTCTGACGTTCTCTCTCGGCATTCTGTTGGGTGACCACATACTGACCAATGTCTCATTACCTGTCAGACCCAGGGCCTGCTTGACCTTTCCCACCTCAAAAGCAGACAATGATCCGAAAGGCCATGAACAAAGGGAAAAAAAACAAACAACTTACACAAATAGCCAATATTGGCACTCACCTGGTGCTCAATCAGACCAGTAAATGATTTAATCCGACTGGAGAGGGCCTCGTTCCTCACCCAGCCAACTGAATCACCTCCAGAGTAACAGAAACCGCACATGGTGAAACAACAACAACAAAATGCTATGACAGCATCCACAGTGCACCCCAACCAATACTAATTAACTTCCACAAGTACGGAGAGCAACAAAATTAGCACACAGAAGGAAGGGAGAAACAACTGAACCTTGCCTTCCGAGGCCACAGACAGCAAAAACTGAACATTTGCTTCCGGGCCACAGACAACAGGTGGCGCGCTTCCGGCGACCCTAACCACACCGGAACGAATGTTAAACCTCCAGAAACCAAGGGTCAGAGACAATCTGGCAAGGTCGCCACTTATACT
>NW_024734444.1:305000-422280 GCF_018991925.1 Homarus americanus | reverse complement strand
TTGTAGGAGTGAGGGATGTGGTTGTAGATGAAGTGGTTGTAGGAGGGATGTGGTTGTAGGAGTGAGGGTAGTGGTTGGAGTGAGGATGTGGTTGTAGGAGTGAAGGAAGTGGTTGCAGGAGTGAAGAGTGGTTGTGAGTGAGGATGTGGTTGTAGGAGTGAGGGTAGTGGTTGTAGGAGTGAGGATGTGGTTGTAGGGGTGAAGGAAGTGGTTGTAGGAGTGGAAGGTGGTTGTAGGAGTGAGGGATGTGGTTGTAGGAGTGAGGGTAGTGGTTGTAGGAGTGGGGATGTGGTTGTAGGGTGAGGGTAGTGGTTGTGGGGTGGGGATGTGGTTGTAGGGAGTGAAGGAAGTGGTTGTAGGAGTGGGTAGTGGTTGTAGGAGGTGTAGGTGGTTGTAGTGAAGGAAGTGGGGAAGTGGTTGTAGGAGTGAAGGAAGTGGTTGTAGGAGTGAAGGAAGTGGTAGCTGTAGAAGAGGTAAGTAGTTGTAGCGTTGGTTGAAAATGTTATAAGATTGAATTAAATTGTTATTGGGGACGGGGGGGGTGAGTGAGGAGGAGAAGGAGAGAGAGAGAAAGAGTTGGGGGGATTCTTAAAACCTTCTAATATGACGACAGTGCAGCGGTAAACACTAATTAGTTTTCGTCAAAATAATCGAATAATGAACAACAGTGTACACCAACAATAGCCTCGGGTTCAAGACGAGAGTTTCCCTGAAGACGATAAATAAGACAAAGGTGTATTGTTATTGTTGAGTCTCTAATGTCATTTTTAGATACATCATTAGTTATCTTCTAAAAGTTTAATGAAAGGAGAAACTTTTAGTGTCCTATAAATCTTTACAGTGTTGAAAATATTTATGTACCTTCAAGTCTGATGATGATGATGAAGAAGATGATGATGATGATGATGATGATGATGTTAATGAAGATGATGAGCATTATTGAGACTTTAGCAAATAAAACTGTTGTTGTTTACTATTGTGTTGGTGGAGCAGTTTGCCTCAAGTGTGCGCTTCTGAGAGCAGTCAATAACGGCCTTAAAAAGACACCTCCTCGCACAGCACCTTCATGTGGACCAAGTCGACATCATCACTTAAGGCTGCGTTGCTCTTATCAGTTTATCACCCCGTCAGTAACCCGTAGAGTAAGAGGTATGGTTAAGGTGTGTGGGTCCCTAAGCTCCTCACGTCCTCCCTCCACTTCACGACGACACGGTGCTGGACAGGCTGGCTGAGTCTTCCGCCTGCCTCCACTCTTGTCCCCTCCAGTTATAGACTACCTGTGTTACCTCGTTTCTTCACACCTCAGAGAAACAAAAGTTGGAGTTCTGTTTCACCTCACTTCCCTCCTCTATATCCTGCCTCACCACCTCTTCTGTATCCTGTCTCAAATTACCTCTCTATATCCTGCCTCACTTCCCAACTCTATATCCTCCCTTACCTCCCTCCTCTATATCCTCCCTCACCTCCCTCATCTATTTCCTGCCTCACCTCCCCCTCTATATCCTGCCTCACCTCCCCCTCTATATCCTGGCTCACCTCCCTCCTTTATATCCTGCCTCACCTCCCTCTCTATATCCCGCCTCATTTCCCTCCTCTACATCCCCCCTCACCTGGACCTCACACAAGTTAGGTTCACCTTTACTAACTTCTACGGTCAGTGTCACCTACATCTAGAGGGCCACGTTTGGTTAACAATATACTGGTGCTCTTGTTAGGTTGAAGCATACGTTAACACTCGATTTAATACAGCTTGTAAAATCAATAAATGTGTCTATATAATATTAACATGTTTTTAAATAAACTTCCTATCGATTATGACATTTTGGTAACTAATAACAAGAGCATCAGGAGTGAATACCAACACTCGTCTTCCTCTCCTCTCCTTCTCTCTCTTTCCATCTGCCCCCCCCTTTCCCTACCATCCAAAAACCTTCCTTCTTCCCCTCTCCCCACCCCCCACCCACATCACCTGCTGGTCAAGGTTAAAAACTTCACTGAACGTCAATGACAACAACACACTGATGGTGATAACATCTCTGATTATGTCCTCAAGAGAAAAAAGATGCACGAGATAGCCAAATGTGTATGTGTGTGTATGTGTGTGTGTGTATGTGTGTGTGTGTGTGTGTGTGTGTGTGCGCGTGTGTGGTCAAGCAGTCAACTCCACATAGCAAGGTACACAGGGCGCTGCTACACGGGTAACGCTTGCCTCAGTGGCCGACCCAACCGACAGGGAAAAACGACACCGGTAATGCGTTTTCCATTTGCTGAGGAAGTGTGGCGGCTGAGAGGGAAAAACGGTCAAGAGGGATTTGTTTTCCATTTGACGGGACAACTTAAGATCTGGAAGGGAAGAAAGGATCACCCATAATGGATTTTTTTTCTGTACATGCTGGGATAATATACTCATTAGGGGGGGGGGAGAAAAATGTCCCCAGTATTGTATTTTTCCCTTACTGGGGTAAAATAGACACCGATAAGAAAAAAACGATTACAAATTATGTTTTTTTTTCCTTCCTTGAGAACTAGGACAACACGGGACTCCATCAGTTTACAATAAATAGGGAAGGATACGAAGGAGGAATTAATTGGTCAACTCCCACGACGTTTAAGAAGTTTCTGAATCCACTCTCCCATGACGACCTGTTGTGTTATGACGACCTGTTCTGTTGTCATGACGACCTGTTCTGTTGTCATGACGACCTGTTATGTACGGCAGATTCTATCATCAATTGACTCTAACGATGACAATGCTTCCGAACACCTAATCCCTCCAAAGACGGTTGGGGTGGGGTCGGGTGAGGTGGGGTGAGGTGAAGTGGAGTGGGGTGAAGTGAGGTGGGGTGAAGGGGTGAGAAGGGAGGTGGTGGGTGGGGTGGGTGGGGTAGGGGTAGGGTAGGGATGGGGTAGGGGTAGGGGTGGTGTAGGATAGGGGTGGGGTGGGGTAGGGGTGGGGTGGGGTGGGGTGGGGTCGGGTGAGGTGAAGTGGAGTGGGGTGAAGTGGGGTTGGGTGAAGTGGGGTCGGGTGAAGTGAGGTGGGGTGAAGTGAAGTGGGGTGAAGTGAAGTGGGGTGAAGTGGAGTGGGATGAAGTGAAGTGGGGTGAAGTGAGGTGGAGTCAGATCACACCTCTAATACGCTTTACAGGTAAGGTCTTGACGTAAACAAAAGACAAAGAAATACTAGAATAAATAAAGTGAAAAGAAACACAAGAGACAAGAACATACCACTCAGAGATACGCAAGACCAATAAATAAATTCCCCAGAAAAACACAAAGACATATTAAACAAAACAACTAGAAAATAAACCATTGAATAAAAAACAAACAAAAAATAAAAACACAAAAACACAGAAATAAAATACATAATATTAAAAATATAATGACATAATGTAGTCGCCAACAGCTGGGTGATGAAAAAGTTGTCATGTAGGGAATTCATGTATTTCTAAACTAATGTTGAACTTATAATAAATGTTAACAATAATTACCATTTACATCAAGGCATACCTGTAATTTAACATGTTTAATTAACACCCCGCCCCAGCTCCCCCTTGGTCATGTTACTTAAGAATAAATGGATGACTGATAAGAGATACCGGTACGGATTTTTTTTACGATATCGAACATCAGTAAGAGACAATAACCAAAGCGTCTTGTTAACCAATATATAAGATGATGTTCTGGTCGCTGCCCTGGGTAAAGGTTCTACCACAAATATATCAGTTTTCCTTCAAGGTTTCAAACGACCAGAATCGTGAAATACTCTCTACTGATTAACTGAAGGTATAAATCTCATTAGATTATTGCATTACAACTTTAATAACTAAAAATTCTGTATATTCGCACACAAGACCTACGCACGTATCACCAGCAAAATTTCATACAAGTCTCCCTGTGGAAATTTCACACCCATTTTCTCTCACAAAAAAATATGCATTTTCTATGGATGGTGTGAAGCACAGACTGCAGAATAAAAACAGTGAAGTAAAGAAGTAGGAAACATTCTACATATTGACATTTAAATAACAATCACTATACGCAGACGATTAACCAATTTGTAAGGTAATGATAAATCGACAGAAGACTTTGTAGGTCTGTAATGCTTAAAAATCAAGACATTGTTATAGTCTCCCCCAGGACCAAACTCCCACGATCCACAGAAAACGAGTCAATATTAGAGAGAGAAAATGTTGAACTTCTCAGGGTAACGAGGCAATATGTGGAGTAAGACCATCGATATAGTAGTCACACTTGAGTTCTGTAGTCAAATTGAAGGACATGAAGGCGTGACGTCGCAGTTCTGTTCGGTGATAAACATGTTTTGTAGTGATTCTAACTGGTCTGTGGTGAAGAAAAAACTCGTAAACTATAATTCTTAAGTCTTGTGTTTGAAATTCGTTCACAATGCCATAAAATAGTCACTAAATTTGATCTGTAAGAGACAACGGGAGGGAGAAGCTTGTGTAGATGTGTAGTGTACTGTAGGTCAGGATATTCTCTAATGACCTTTTTATCTTTAACATGGAGTCACCCTAAATTATTTATTAGGATGATAAACAACAAATAACACACGTCTAAATATTTATGGATACTGTCAGTGAAAAATTCGGTCTAAAATTATCGTTAACAAAAAGTTGGTTTAGTTAAGACCTGGCCACAAGTGTTTGTTATAGTGAACTATTTCATGCTAAGGTTCACCCACTTATATCCTCGTCCAACAGTGTGTGATGGTTCTTATTGGTGCACAGTGATCTGACGCGGACAATAAGAAAGGTATATAGTGAGAATGTGTGTGTGTGTGTGTGTGTGTGTGTGTGTGTGTGTGTGTGTGTGTGTGTGTGCGAGGCTGCTCCACCCTCCAGGCATAAATTTACATTATTCTCCTACTGTCACGTGTAATAATTCAATGTACACCTTGTCGCAGGAAAATTTCTTGAGAGACTGCAAATCCCACCATGAAATCTGCACGACTAGACACGGTAAGACTGAGAAAGTTGGGTGAATAAGCAATACGGACTTTGGTGAGGAGAAAGTCACACTCGGACAGTAACACACATTCGGGAAATGCTTAAAATAATTATTATCTCCTTCTTATGATGATTTATTGATTCTGTGTTCATATTTAATAATGTGACGGAGAAGTTAGAGAAATTATACGTCAAAACACATTTTTATGATATTTTATTACATTATCAACCAGAACAGCGTGTTTAAAGATCGACTTTGAGTCCACTGAAAACCAATAACCTCTCCTCTCCCTAGTATCTACACTCTAGCCACTATATTTTTGCTGCCAACCCGCTGCCTGACTGGTTCCATTGCAACACTCACTCACTGATCAATAATGAAAATCAAAACACCAGCGACAGTGACTTAAATCAAGATGACGAGCTTCGGTATTTCGAGAAAAAAGTAATATTATATTTTTTTTTCATTTTAGTTTTACTTTAAAGTTTTAACTACAATCCATAAGAATGTTTAGGGGTAAACAAGACAATCAGTTCCTCTATATGTACTGTACACTTACGGCCGAAAGTCCCCGACACTTGACACTATCTGGTATCTACTTGTAGGTCGTATGTGATTGGTTCATTGGCGAACTCTTTTTCCATTATAAATTGTGTTAGAAGAGTAACCTGAAAACAAAAGGATAAAGACTCTTGCTCTTTGTAATCTTGCTCTTTGTAATCTTCCTCCCACTCAACAGGTACGTAATATCTCCATTAATTTATCTTCCTTGTAACAATAGCGATCTTTGCTTTCTCGGTAATCTTCCTCCCCGTCAGAAAGTTCGTAATACCACCAGTGCTTCGTATTTCTCACAATGATATTCTTAGAGTAATATCACCACCACACAGTCATCAAATCTGCACAGACAGTCAGTAAAGCCAGTTAGTATGTTGCTCAACTGGTCGTCTAAACTCCAGTCAACACGGCGGGATGTATTCAGACTCATTATTCTGATTACTAATTAACAAACTGGGTTCAATTAATCCTAAGCGTTCATACAGACACTGAATGACCTGCAGGGCTGAAGCGTATGTTAATGAAGAGAGATTTAATATACGAGTATGTTTCAGGAACTAATGAGGTGGTGGTGTTTACTGGGTGGGTTCATTAATAAGTTTTAGGTATATTTCAACTTAAAAGGTATATTGTTGCTTCACTACACCGCTACACCACTGCTCCATTATGCCACTATACATCACTACTTCAGTATTCCAATGTTTCTTTATAACTCTATTGCTGCACACTACTTCATCACTACACCGTCTCTCCACCTCACCACCACATTACCACACCAAATCACCACCAACACATCACTACACTGTACTCACATCAGCGGGCCACAACCTCGTCATCATGAACTGTGAGCGACGCATTCCCTAACTTTTATTATTATTGTATAGTTATTTACCCATTACTGACCTGTCAGATACCGGATAATGAATGGCGTTGTTGCCTTTGGTCTACCGCGTGTAATAATAATAATAATAATAATTAGCGGTTTATTGAAAAAGTTCTGCAGCCCGAAGGCTGAAAATATACATTGGACATAAATGACTTATTACATACATTGGTGGTTTAACAAAAGCCTTCATTAGAGAAAGGTAAAGGAACATACAGTGAACATACAGATTAATGTAGGTGTTGAACAGCAAACACGTAGTGTAGTAACTCCCTCCCAGATGGTGTTATGAGGGACCTGACGGTGTAGTAATTCCCTCACAGATGGTGTTATGAGGGACCTCACGTGGTGTAGTAATTCCCTCACAGATGGTGTTATGAGGGACCTCACGTGGTGTAGTAATTCACTCCCAGATGGTGTTAACTCCCTCACAGATGGTGTTACCTCACGTGGTGTATCACAGATGGTGCCTGTGTGTACTCCCTCACAGATGGTGTTATGTACCTGACGTGGTGTAGTAATTTCACAGATGGTGTTATGAGGGACCTCACGTGGTGTAGTAATTCCCTCACAGATGGTGTTATGAGGGACCTCACGTGGTGTAGTAACTCCCTCCCAGATGGTGTTATGATGGACCTGACGTGGTGTAGTAATTCCCTCACAGATGGTGTTATGAGGGACCTGACGTGGTGTAGTAATTCCCTCCCAGATGGTGTTATGAGGGACCTCACGTGGTGTAGTAACTCCCTCACAGGTGGTGTTATGAGGGACCTCACGTGGTGTAGTAATTCCCTCACAGATGGTGTTATGAGGGACTTCACGTGGTGTAGTAATTCCCTCACAGACGGTGTTATGAGGGACCTCACGTGGTGTAGTAACTCCCTCACAGGTGGTGTTATGAGAGACCTGACGTGGTGTAGTAATTCCCTCGCAGATGGTGTTAGGAGGGACCTCGCGTGGTGTAGTAACTCCCTCACAGATGGTGTTATGAGGGACCTGACGTGGTGTAGTAGTTCCCTCACAGATGGTGTTATATGAGTGAGGTGTGGTCCCAGGCCTTCCTATCGTAGACGAATTAACACATCGCTGGTTGTTGTTGGGTCTCACGGGCAGTTATCACTGGGTACCTGGGACCTCACTGTGTGAAGGTTAACTTGGGTACGACTCGGCTGTTACTGTTGGGTTGTTCTCACTGACTTAAGCACTGTTCACCACAGTTCACCTCTGTTCAACATTGGTTCCATTCCTTTCCTAAATGAAATTGTAACTTCTGGCGAGAACTTGTTGATATTCCGGTGGGGAGGAGGGTTCAGGGGAGGGAGTTGGTATGGGCCAACTTAACAGTTGACCTGGCTGCTGCCAGAGCAGCGCCAGGTACGTCTTGACCCTTCAGTGGTCAAGGATGTAGTGTGTGTGTGTGTGTGTGTGTGTGTGTGTGTGTGTGTGTGTGTGTGTCACACACACATGCGCGCGCGCACACACTACCTACTTTAAGTATCATGTACCACAACAAGAGTAAATAAACATCAGGGTGAGTGTAAGCACTGCCTACGAACATTTACCAATGGCAGCGTAAATATTTAACTAATGACGCTCTTCCCCTAAATTAATGTTTTCTCCGCTGGAGACTGTCTCATGTTATCGTTTTCTTTAACGTCCGAAAGATCGTGTGCGTTGCCATTAGGCAAAACGTCAATTTAGATGCAATTTACACCAAAATTTTATTATGTGGACCTTGTCATACGTTAATGAAACCTACTAAGTTTAGTGTAACTTCAAATACGTTCTCGAGTTATTTTGGACTGACAGACACATACATCTGAACAAAATACCCCGCCCCACAGTTACGGGCGGGGTAACAAGAACACAACCATCGGCAACAAAGAACCAAATATACAGCAATAGCCCCGGAATGGCTCTCGTATGGCGGAGGTCATAACCCTCGACATACCTCCGGCAACAGGTCTGGAAAAGTCATATTGCCGACAATAGTCACACGAATTTACACAAACGATGGGTGACAACACAACCAACATCCTCTAACGTCCTGGAACTCAATCACAGATACATTCCAGTGGCTGTTCTCTGGAACCGGGACAGGAGTCCAGGGGCCTCTGCTTCCTTATAGAATTGGAAAAGGGACTTGATACCAGTTCACTGTGATTAATCAGAACTTTACCCAGAAAAAAGTACCCTATTATACCGTCTGTCTCTGGTCGTGTAACAGCCTCCAGAGTACAAGGACCAATTCCAGGGTCTCTGCATCATTCTGGAATCGCTTCAAAGTATAAGGAACTGATTCCAATGTCTTCTGCTCCATTCTGAAATTGCTCTCTGGAGCAAGGACGATATTCCAGTGCCTCTACTTCATCCTGGAAATGCTCACTGGATCTGAAACGGCCGGTGATCCGATTCAAGAACTAGTGGAAGCTTCTGAAATGACCGTCTGAATGGAGCAACTGTGAAGATCTGATGACACAGTTTGACTCTGGGTTACTGGAAGCTGGCGAGAGCTTGTGACTTCCAGAAATCATGACGACTCTCAACCACGACAACAACCACTGAACGCTGGAACGATATAAAAAAAAAAAAGATCGTAATGATTATTGAGTTACAGAATCCATGATAAACAATGAATTCTGGCCGCTTGAAAGTGAGAGGTAGTTCCAAGGCCATGACTACCCTTCCGGTACAGTACGGTAACAACACATTGTATGCTACTCTGTAAGCGTTCGGTACACAAGAAGACAGTGTGGCTTGTACTACATTCGATCCCCTTCACATACAACTGAGTGCAGTGGGAGTGCCCCGGGATCGACTTAGCGACTCTTTAGAGAGAAAGCGAGTGTTGTATCCTCTGAGCCACTGCACTCCCTTAGATCGCCTCTTACTCAAAATTATCACCAAACTCAACAACTTCGTCTCCAGAGTAGGCACCATTATCTAGAAAGAGACAAGAATCTTAAACGACTACCACAACCCAAGCGTGACTCTGGATAAGAATACAATGTTCAATAAACGACCACGAACCAAGTCGAGGCTTTAAAATGATCATCAGACGACTGCAAAACTCTACAAAGATTAAGAGATTCAATAAATAATATATAATTAAAAACCACCACAAGATCGAAAACGAGGCTCCAGAAACGACTAACAAAACGACAATGTTCCCTGAAAAGATCACTGAAACGATGATAAGTTTTCAGGGACACTTCAACCGCACGACTGTCTGACTTGAAGAAGAATATGAGACTCGTGAAATAACAGCCCGAACGACCACAAGGCTTCAAGAACGACCCGGGTAAGGTAGGTTAGGACCAGCTGGACACCGTCTTACAAGAAACATAATCTCAGATAATGAATAATAAAGAGATGTTCCTTCTGGAGATAAAGGAAAACTGCTGTGTGTGTGTGTGTGTGTGTGTGTGTGTGTGTGTGTGTGTGTGTTGGGTAAGTGTGCTGTATGTTACAATATATTCCTGATCTTCACACTATAACAACACAACCCATAACAACAATATAACCCGGAACTTACAACCCATAACAACAATATAACCCGGAACTTACAACCCATAACAACAATATAACCCGGAACTTACAACCCATAACAAACACAAAAAAATCCACAGACAAGATAAAAATATATAATGAACTTTCGCTTCTGTGTACTAATGTGTTTTTTAAAAGACTTGGAAATCCTGACGGCCAGAGGAACATGGATAGACAGACACGGATAAATGAAGAATAAGAAGAAGAATGATGATGTGGAGGAGGAGGGGAAGGAGGGGGAAAGGAGGGAGGAGAGGAAGAAAAGGGTGGGGGAAGAAAAGACGGGTGGAGGAAGAGAAGGAAGAAGAGAATTGAAGAAGGCAGAAAAGAGGAAGAAGAAGGAGGAGGAGGAGAATGAAGAAAGGAACACTGAAGAAAATGAAAGAGAAATTTAAAGGTGTATAAAACATCAATAAAACATAAAAGCAAAAAGCCTAAAATACAGTAAAACGAGAAATTGAAAACAAAAAGAAAACAGCAACAACAAAAATATTAACACTATAAATAATAATAAACGAAAATAATAATAATAACGATAATAATAACAATAATAATAAATAATAACAATAATAACAATGTTTACCTTCGCCTGCCAGAAATCCCGTGATGGCCAGGTAATGAGATAGTCGTAAATATACCAGTAGCTGTATATTAATGAACTCACTTAATATTTGACCGAGTTGCGATCCATCTACCCAGTGTGTGGGAGGGAGGGATATGTAATTGACCTTTGTGTGTGTGTGTGTGTGTGTGTGTGTGAGTGTGTTTTAAGGTGAAGACAAGACACGAGGAACAATATCTGCAGTCGTATGCAAATGAAGATATAAATAACATTCTTATGCGAGTCATGATTCAGGAGACCAGAACGACACACAACCAGACCTAACCTTACACAACCTAACCTAACCTAACCTAACCTAACCTAACCTAACCTAACCTAACCTAACCTAACCTAACCTAACCTAACCTAACCTAACCTAACCTAACCTAACCTAACCTAACCCTACCTCCCCCACCAGGTAACATTAGAATCTTTAAGCAACAGGTGAAATAAGTTGAAGTGTCTAATCTTCAGGTGATCCTTTTTTTTCCCACCTAATTTCCCCCCAAAATGAAGTCGGGTCAGAGGGTCATTATTAAGGGCGATGTACTCCTCCAGGTGCAGGAGGAGAGAGCCGCCGGAAGCAAGAGAAACAGCAGCTGGTTATAATACGAAGAACCACAGTGAACCATAGAGTATCTGCGTTGACTACCTCACCCAATGATAAAATGCTCTTATGCGCGCGTGTGTGTGTGTGTGTGTGTGTGTGTGTGTGTGTGTGTCTGTGTGTAAGTAGGGGGTATGTGGGAGGGCGTGGAGGGGGGGATGGTCTAGATGGGTTTGAGAAATGGATGAGTGGGTGGGTGTGTAGATGAATGATTGACATGGGGAAAAGTGTGTGTTAGGTTAGGATGGGTTAGGTTAGGTTAGGTTAGTGTTTGCAGCGATACTAAATTTATATTCTTCCCCATTACAAAAATTCCTGATCTAGGGAGAAAAAAATCCTGTACTCAATGGAACTTCCCTAAAATTCTCCCTAAATGATTCATCACATTCCCTAAATCCCCCCTTAAACCTTTACCAAAAAAAGAAAGCTGGCAGTTTTCTCATCATCTTTCAATGAGCGAAAGAAGAATCAACTTAAAGAAAGAATTTAATATATCTCTACGTATTTTTTTTCTTTGCATTACTTATATTACCTCAACAATATCTAACCTAATCTAACCTAACTCTACTTCACATAATATAAAACAGAACCTAACCTAAACCAGCCAAACAAACCGTATCCTAACCTAACCCACCACGATAGCGTTATAATGGTTACTCTTCAGGAAAAATGGAAAAATAAACTCGGGTTGTGAAGCAGAGGAGGAGGGATGGAGGGGAGGAGGAGGGGAGGAGGGGAGGAGGAGGGGCGGAGGGATGGAGGGAATGGCTAATATTCAAGTCATCCATTTATATTTATTAGGTAAACTATTCAAAGAGAAGAAGTAACTGTTTCTCATCTTGCCTTGTACGACCCCTCCCTGCTGAGCGGTACGACCTCTCCCTGCTGAACGGTACGACCCCTCCCTGCTGAGCGGCACGACCCCTCCCTGCTGAGCGGCACGACCCCTCCCTGCTGAGCGGCACGACCCCTCCCTACTGAGCGGCACGACCACTCCCTACTGAGCGGCACGACCACTCCCTACTGAGCGGCACGACCACTCCCTACTGAGCGGCCATCACTATACTACTCACCAGAATTTTTTCGACAGGTACTATTTCCTTTTCACCAAGATACGATTTAATACTTTTTTTCCCCTCTCTAATTTTATTTATTTTGGAGAGGCTACAGTGACTGTATTTAGTTGTATTTTGCCATTTTTTTATAAATTAAAATCCACTTCCTGTCGACACGTTTAATTCTTTTTTTACCGACAGATTTTTTCCAATTTTTTTATCGATATATTTTTTTCGATAGATGTGATTTTTTTTTGATAGGGAGAACTTAAGACAGAATCGCAATATTTTTAAACCTATTTCAGTTATCATAATTTTAATATTTTCACCAAGAGATTAATTTCCAGCCACAAATCTTTTTTTTTCGAGAATATGATTTAGTTTCCAAAGATTTTTTTTTTTTAAGGGGAAGAGTTGAACGCGATATTTTTTAAACGAAATTTTCCATTTTAATTTTCGTATATTTTTTTTCGCCAACAAGTTAATTTCGAGATTTTCATCGATAATTATTTTTCGGCAGAGAGAGAGAGAGAGAGAGAGAGAGAGAGAGAGAGAGAGAGAGAGAGAGAGAGAGAGAGAGTTATGCAATTTAGTTTCAGATATGATTTGTTTTGGGGCGTGAAGGGTCGGCGGGTGAGGACTAAGGGTGAGGTCGGGGGTGAGGACTGGGGGTAAGGGACTGGGAGGTGAGTGAGGGGGAGGGGAGAGTAGGGAGTTCTTCAGACAGATTTCCGATTTTTCCCCCTTGACCATGAGCCAGAAACCTCGACTTCCTGTAGAGGTTCCTGACGAAGGGGTGAGCGGATCTTCCCTCTACACCACCGAGTTTCCACCAGATTTATGACAGAGTCGGTAGGGTGTAGGTGATCGTGTGTGATGAGTGGCGTCTATAAAGTCGGTTCAGGGGTCACACATGAGGGAGAGTGGCGGGGGAGGAGGAGGAGAGGGGTCACGCCGGGAAGAAAGAAGGGAGGGAGGGGGAAATGGTGAGAAGAGAGGGAGGTGAAAGGAGAAGAGAGGGTCAAGCAGGGGAGAAGAGGAAAAAGGATCATGCCGGGGAGAAGGAAGCAAGGAGGAAGGTGGATGAGGAGGAAAAAGAAAGGAGGGTGGGAGGAGGAGGGAGGTGGGTAAGAGGAAGGAAAGTCACGCCGGGGAGAGTGAGGGAGGGCGGTAAGGAGGAGGAAGCGGAAGAGGAAGATGAAGAAGAAGAAGAGGAGGAGGAGAGAGAGAGAGAGAGAGAGAGAGAGAGAGAGAGAGAGAGAGAGAGAGAGAGAGAGAGAATAAAAGAAAGAAACATGATAAGTAGGCCTGTCCAGAGAGGTTAGGTTAGGTTAGGTTAGGTTAAGTTAGGTCACATTAAGGTCAAGACACCCTAAACTTAACCTAACCTAACCACCAAAAACTGCGGTGATAGTATTAAAATTCTAGCCAGGTTCCGGGTCCAGTTAGTGTTATGATGTACTGTTATTATAGTTATCAAAGATGGGTGTCTCTCTCTCTCTCCAATACAACAGTGAGTGGTGATGTTCGCGGCTTGTTGTTATAGAATCAGCTGAGCGTATCCCGTAGGCCTCTCTTATCTCTCCCGCATAGGCCGTACATTTGTAAACACGAAACAAGAAGAAGTAAACAAAAACACCAGGGGACGATACATATTCTCTAGTCATTGTGGTCTCGACTACCCCGTGAGCCTCGGTATGAAACAACTGCCTGACTCCTATGATAGAATGCCTGGGTCTGAATCTGCGAGATGGGATTTGCTGGTTTGAATTAAGAGGGTGGAGTGGGGGAGGGGGTGGTGGTTGGAGGGGGGGGGGTGGAGTGGGGGGAGGAGTGGAGTGGGAGGTGGGGAGGCTTGGAGGGGGGAGGTGAGTAATACAGGGTAAATTGTGTCTGGTCAGTGGTGGTGGTGATGATGATGGTGATGACTTGTGATGATGATATTGGTTGAAGATTCATGATGATGATGATGATGATGATGATGATGACTTTGGTGATGATGATGATGGTGATGATGATAGTGTTCGATGTATGATGATTATATTGAGTAATAGTGATAATGATAATGACGATAACGATGATATTTAAAGATAAATAATACCAATGATGATAAACACTAAAAACACAACACACAAACACCTGAAATTACCCGAATAAAAAGTTGCCTGAGAGACACTGAGAGAAGCCGAGAGAAACTGAGACATACTGAGAGACACCAAGACACACTGAGAGACACTGAGACACACTGGTACATTGATCCCTGGGACGTGTATTGCCGGAGCCATCACCTTTTGTTGGGAATAGGAGGACCCGTGTGTGTGTGTGTTTAATTACAGCAGTAGGCAGGTAAGGCAGGTGTAACGAGGGTGTACCTGTGTATTATTAATAACTCAATAGCTGTGACAGTGTAGGTGTATGTAAGTAATGTACAAAAAAAATAGCACAGAAGAATCTTACAGAGAAACGCAGAGAATCAATTATGTCTTAGAATCTGGGTTTTTTTCCATTATCATCTTTCAAGAATATTACACAAAAGTATCCAACCGTTGATGGATGTAATTTTACCTCCTACTAAACTATTTTTCCTTTAATAATCCAATTTCCTCGAGAACTAACCTAAACCCACTTGAACATTACGCTATCTGAGAGAACTTTTATAACAACACAGACTGTTATATTCTCCCAATCAATTTTTCATATACCTGAGTTAAGGAGAACCTATTCACTTACTTAAATACTTGGAGATGACTTTAAAATACTTCAGAAATCATCTTTATTGACCTGACTTGGAGGGGGGGGGGGGAGAGAGAGAGAGAGGACTTGTAAGACCTACTTCACTGATTATTTTCTTGATAGTCGTAACAACAAGACTCTCAACTTACCTCGTTATAGTATGTGGAGTCGACTTCTGCTCCAAAAATACTGTGCAAGTTTTTGTTGTTGTTTCTGAATGCCCCTTTGATTACCTCCGCCTTCTGCTCCTTTATCATCTTTTTGCTATCTCCTTCTCCTTGTCTTCTTCTTTTTCTAACGCTTCCTCCTCCTCCTCCTCTTCATCAACCTCTTTCTCTTCCTCTTTTTTCTACCTCGCTATCATCTTCTTCTACCTCCTCCTCCTCTTCCTGTTCTATTTCCTCATCTTCTTCCGATACTTCCTTATACTCTTTCTCCTCCTCCATCTTCCTATTCTCCTGTTTCTCTTCCTATTCTCCATCCATTTCCTCTCCCTCCTCTACCCTTTATTCTCCTTTTCCTCTTCCCCCTCCCCTTCTTTCTCCTTTTCCCCTTCCTCATTTTCTTCACTGCCCTTCTCCTCTTCCTCATTTTCTTCCTCCGCCTCCTCCTCATCCTACCCCTGAGATGCAAGTCCACACATACTGCAAGTAGTGGAATCAAAACAACTAATGGCTTCACCTGCTCTGTCTTTTCCTGAACCTCCATCTCTATCTCTTATCTCTATCTCTATCTCTTATCTCTATCTCTATCTCTTATCTCTATCTCTATCTCTTATCTCTTATCTCTATCTCTATCTCTTATTTCTATCTATATCTCTTATCTCTATCTCTATTATCTCTTATCTCTATCTCTTATCTCTATCTCTATCTCTTATCTCTATCTCTTATCTCTATCTCTACTTATGTCTCTAGCAAGAGGTAACAAATGAACACATGGGCAAGAGGTACGAACGAGAGAGAGACAGACAGACAGACACAGAGAAGGTGGTCAAGCAGCTGGAGGATGTAACCAGCTGTCCAACTTTGACGAGCTAACCAGCTGGCAGTGGCGACTTTGTGACCACCTGCACATGTCGTTACCACAGCTCAGCACAGCACAGCACAGCACACACACACACACACACACACACACACACACACACACACACACACACGTTCATTTAAAACAAAAAATCTATGAACAGTAAAGTTTTCTACTGACGTCAATTATTATAAGTGAAAGTTCAATTAATCGGCCATAGTTGTGGAAACAGGCAGACAATACTCGATTAACGATCTAACCTAACCTAACCATATCAAACCTAACCTAACCTAACCATATCAAACCTAGCCTAACCTACATAGCACCCTAACCGAACCTGAGTTAACGTAACCAAACTTACCCTAACCTAACCTAGCCTAACCTAACCAAACTTACCCTTACCTAACCAAGCCTAGCCTAACCAAACTTACCCTTACCTAACCAAGCCTAACCTAACCAAACTTACCCTAACCTAACCTAGCCTAACCTAATCAAACTTACCCTAACCTAACCTAGCCTAACCTAACCTAACCTAAACTAACCTACCTCGCCATAACCTAATCTACCATACCCTAACCTAATATAACCTAGCCTAAGCAATTCTACCCAACCTCACCCTAACCTAACCTAACCTAACCTAACCTAACCTAACCTAACCTAACCTAACCTAACCTAAGACATTTAACTCCAGCAAAAATATTAAAACCACCAAACAACTGGTCGTCAACAACTCACTCCGTAGCATTAACAATCGGTGCATCATTCCCGTCTCATTTGCATAATTGATACACAATACAACAGGTGTTTTCATATATTACGTCACTTAATTACCTAAATTTAAAACATTATTAATATATTGTCTGTCTTCGTTAATAATGTCAACCTTATTCCGTATTAATTTATTTTTATCTGTTTAATCTATTTTCATATCGATTTAATTCTATTATTATTGATTTTCTATTTATTTTTATTTATTTTCATGTATCTATCTATCTATCTATCTAGGGAGACACTGTTGGTGAGGGAGACACTGTTGGTGAGGGAGACACTGTTGGTGAGGGAGACACTGTTGGTGAAGGAGACACTGTTGGTGAGGGAGACACTGTTGGTGAGGGAGACACTGTTGGTGAGGGAGACACTGTTGGTGAGGGAGACACTGTTGGTGAGGGAGACACTGTTGGTGAGGGAGACACTGTTGGTGGGGAGACACTGTTGTGGTGGGGGGCTACTGTTGGTGAGAGACACTGTTGGTGAGGAGACACTGTTAGTGGGGAGACACTGTTGGTGAGGGAGACACTGTTGGTGGGGAGACACTGTTAGTGGGGGCCTGTTGGTGGGGGACCTCTGTTGGTGGGGGGACACTGTTGGTGAGGGAGACACTGTTGGTGAGACACTGTTGGTGGGGAGACACTGTTGGTGAGACACTGTTGGTGGAGACACTGTTGGTGGGGGAGCCTGGTGTGGTGAGGAGACACTGTTGGTGGGGAGACACTGTTGGTGGGGGGAGACACTTTGTTGTTGGTGAGGACACTGTTGGTGGGGACACTGTTGTTGGGGAGACACTGTTGGTGAGGAGACACTGTTGGTGAGGGGGACACTGTTGGTGGGGGGGACACTGTTGGTGGGGGACACTGTTGGTGGGGAGACACTGTTGATGGGGGAGACACTGTTGGTGGGGAGACACTGTTAGTGAGGGGGGACACTGTTGGTGAGGGACACTGTTGGTGAGGAGACACTGTTGGTGGGGGAGACACTGTTGGTGAGGAGACAGACACTGTTGGTGAGGGAGACACTGTTGGTGAGGGAGACACTGTTGGTGAGGGAGACACTGTTGGTGAGGGAGACACTGTTGGAGTGATATTCTTGCATATATAACCCTTTCTCTTCCTACATTTAACTCCTCATGGTTTTTCTTCAGTCTTTACGAGTCTAATAGCATGTTTGTGGCCTTTATGAGGAGAGGAGAGGTAAGGGGGAAGGGGAAGAGAAAGGGGGGGAGGGAAGTGGGGAAAGGAGGGAAAGGGAGGGTTATGAGCTCTAGAGACAGAAATGTGTTGCTCGCATTTTACGAATAGCAGTGAATGAATGATAGGGGAAGGGAGGTGGAGGGAGGTAGGGTGAGATGGAATGGGAGGAGAGTTGAGGGGGGGTGAGAGTGAAGGAGATATAGAAGGAGAGGGGGGGAGAATATGGTGTGGTTGTGTCTGTCGTGTGTGTGTGTGTGTGTGTGTGTGTGTGTGTGTGTGTCGCCTCGATGAAACATATGGTGGTTATAAACTTACTTTCACCAGCTTCTAAGACACTATCTGTGGAGGTAACGACCCGTGAAGGAGCTGAAGAGAAGTCCTTTATTTTTCCCCCATAATGACTAAAAGGAGGAGCGTATATAAGATGACGTGAGGGGTGATATTCAATTGTTTTATTGTCTCCTGTCTGCCACAGCCAGACACAGACACACCACAGCCAGACACAGACACACCACAGCCAGACACAGACACACCACAGCCAGACACGGACACACCACAACATGACACGGACACACCACAGCCAAACACTTATCCAGACAAATTATCAATTATTTAACGACCACAAAAACTTAATAATATTTTTACTCGCCGATAAAACTCGCTTTTCTCGACAACAATTTACTTACAATAAAAAAAAGTAATTATATTTTTCTTGAGTTTTCCTGTTCCTGATAAGAGAGAAAACAGACAAGAGACAGAAATGTTTATTGCAAATTTGTTCAGCAAGTTGTTATAGTTGTTGTTGTTGTTGTTGTTCATGCAGAAAGTGTGTCAAGTTTTTTTAAGGCTTAACTATTTAGTACAAGTTTGTGCTGATGTTTTAGTTGGGTCCTCTCTTTAACTGTTGGTTTAATGGTGTTTTCTTTCTTGTTGGTTTAATGGTGTTTTCTTTCTTGTTGGTTTAACTGTTTTTCTTTACTATTGGTTTAACTGTTTTCTTTACTATTGGTTTAATGGAGTTCTCTTTACAATTGGTTTAATTGCTTTTCTTTACTATTGGATTAACTGGGTTTTTTCTATTGTTTTAATGTCGGTTTTTTACGATTGGTTTAATGGCTTTCCTTTACTAATGGTTTAATGGCTTTTTTTTACTATTGGTTTAATGGAGGTTTATTTATTCCCTAATTAATTATTTGTTTATTTATCTTGGGTTTAATTTATTCAACTTATTTGTGGTGTTTTATTTGGCGATTTTAATACTAATTTATCCTTTATCTTTATTAGTTTATTCCTATTATTTATACTTTATAAGATAGGTTATTTTTTATGATTATTTTCCAGCAAACAATAAACAATTAATCATATCTCCTTCAATATGCAAATTAATTAGAAACAATAGACACCTATTAATTAAAACCCGATTAATTATAACAATAGACACCGATTAACTAAACCCCGATTAATTAGAAACTGAGGACACCGATTAAATAAAAACTCGATTATTTAGTAACAATATATACCGGTTAATTAAAACCTGATTAATTAGAAAATGAATAGACTTTGACCTTAATTCTATACGTCATGATTATATATTTGAGAGATTAAAATATAATTAATCTGATAGAGAACTCCACAATAATAAAAAAAAATCATCCATTCAAGCCCTCAAGTCTTTCATTAAATATCGATTGTGTTAGAGGTTTTGTGTTTTGTAAATATTGACAACTTTGTATTTTATTATCGTGAAGGTGAATAATCCTGGGGCGTTATTCATTACCACTGATATCTCCGATTCATTATTGTTATACATATTTGTTATTTCATTATTCATATCAGTAACCCAAGTTATAAAGAGATCAAGTCTCATTATACATTCATTCAATATTTACTTTTAACGGTGAATGTCTGTCTCTGTGTCAGAATTTAATATGTATTGTATAGGATGGTTTAGTGTCAACTACATTACATTATTTAGACTTGATTTTTATGGTGTAAATTATGACCACTTATTTTGATTCAGTTTAGAGAGATGTACAGTCCTAAACAAACAAACAAACACACCTTCACCTGTGTGTAATGAGCACCTGTGTGTACTGAGCCCCTGTGTGTAATGAGCACCTGTGTGTACTGAGCCCCTGTGTGTAATGAGCCCCTGTGTGTTCTGAGCACTTGTGTGTACTGAGCGCCAATGTGTTTATGGATGTGTAACGTCACTCATAGCGTTATTAAAATCAATTATATCAGTAATGAATTGTTACGTTGTTCTCATCATCAACTAATATGAAACCGGTTTTTGTTATTCCATAGAGGTATAAATATAGATTAACTCAATTTAAAGGTGGATGGTCGACAGCAGGTAAAGTCGAGTACCTGCCCACACTGATCGATAATAATGCGCCCCTATGTATCTACTATGTTACCCTGCTTCAAATCCTCACCAGAAACAATTACGAGGAACTCATTAATAACACGAGACATCAGTGCAATCAGACAGTGACCTCAAGATAGAGATTCAGACAGTGACCTCACACCTACACATTTCCCTCCTATCACTAACACAATCAGACAGTGACCTCAAACAGTACCCTCAAACAGTGACCTCACACAGTGACCACAGACCTACACTTTCCCACCTATCACAAAAACAATTACCAGTGACCTCAGAAATTGACCTCGAACAGTAAACGGCAGCCTTAAGCAACCCCACCCCCCCCCCTATCCCAAGCCTAACCAGCGCTAAATAGGCAATTCGAAGCAAATTAGCAGAATGTAAAAAAAAAAAAAAAAAAAGCATTTCGCAGTTTTATAACCTCAGGAAAGGTGTTGTGGGGCGGGCTGAAAGCAATGTATGGCATTTTGACAAGGCGGTGGTTGGTGAGTCTGTTCTGGCTAAGGTGGCATGGCAGCTCAAAAAAACACATCTGGCGGTACTGTATTGGAAGGGATGGGGGTGAAAGTGGGTTATGTGGGAGTTCGTTTGGGGGTGAAGTGGTTATGTGGGGGTGATGGTGGAAGTTATGTGGGTTCGTTTGGGGAGTGGAGACAGGGTGGGTTATGGGTTTGTTGGGAGTGAGAGTAAGGAGTAGGTATGAAAGGTTCGTTTGAAGTGGAGGTGGTTATGTCAGGTTCATTATGTGGGGTGATGGTGGGTTATGTGGGTTCATTTAGGGGGTGATGGTGGGTTATGTGGGTTCATTTATGGGGTGATGGTGGGTTATGTGGGTTCGTTTGGGGGTGGAGGTGGTTATGTGGGTTCGTTTGGGGGTGGAGGTGGTTATGAGGGTTCGTTTAGGTGGGTGGTTATGTGGGTTCGTTTGGGGGGGGTGGAGGTGGTTATGGAACATTTATGGGGTGATGAAATTGGGTTATCTGGGTTCATTTATGGGTGATGGTGGGTTATGTGGGTTCGTTTGGGGGTGGGGATGATGGTGGGTTATGTGAGTTCATTTAGGAGGTGGCTGCAGGTGGGGGGGGTTAGATTAAGTTAGTTGGCCATCATGGGTTAAGATGGGTCGGTTTAAGCTTCGAAATAGGTCACTCTTGGGTTAATGTGGATCATTTTAAGCTATATTATCACCTACTCCAGGATGGGATGAAGGCCAACGAACGGAAGGAAGACCAATTTACCCGTTCCAAAATGGCCAATTTCTTGAATATATTATCATTTAAGAAACAATAAATATCTTTAATATTAAATAATCCTAACATAGAGTTTCGCGCGATTCATTATTTCTCATTTATCTCCAATGTCATCCCCCCCCTCCCCCCGGTGGTAGATCAAGGGAAACATACAACCTTAAGAAAGAGAGGAAATTTTAAGAGATATTTGTACCGGGGGAAAAAAATGAATGATGAGGAGAGTGTATCAAGGAAGTGGGAGGAAATGGTAGGGGGTGGAGGAGGGCAAGAAGACTGTGGGGAGGAGAATTGATATAAAGATTATCTCTCTCTCAGGGACCACAACCTCTACATAAGTTCATAAGTCTTTATATGTTTTACTGCGAATTATTGAAATTTGTAAATATATACGTATTTATATATGTAAGAGAGAGAGAGAGAGAGAGAGAGAATATTTTTATATCGCCTCTTCTCTCACAAAACTCTACGGTATTTGCCACCCACGTTTCACTTACTATCGATTTGATGTCGCGAGTGTCGTTACTCTCTTTTAATAGGAATATAGATTATGATCCTTAGAAGAAGTGGTAACGATTGTAATTACTGAACTATGGGGAGAGTAATTCGACTGTGTAGTAGTGAGATTGTAATTTCCCCTCTGTGTACAAGATGCCATAAGGTCACTATTGCTGGGTGCTTTGTCTTTTTACCAAAGATGTATTTATAATGGGTTTCTTCCTCTGCCAAACAATTAACAATATTCTCTGTCTCTCTCTCTATCTCTCTCTCTCTCTCTCTCTCTCTCTCTCTCTCTCTCTCTCTCTCTCTCTCTCTCTCTCTCTCTCACAATAACATGTCAGTATAGAATAAATTAATAACTTTAACTGATATTTTCGTACAAAAGTTACACAAATAATTATCTTTTTCCAGGTAGGTGAGGTGAGATAACCGTAATCTTCCTCACATTGCTCAGGTCGGACCTCACTCATGACACCTACAAGATTTATGTTTGTTAAACTTCGTCTTGTCACTCTGTAAACATTGTGGTGATGGACGAGGTGAGGTGATGGTGATGGTGTGATGATGGTGTGGTGTGATGATGGTGTGGTGTGATGATGGTGTGGTGTGGTGATGGTGATGGTGTGGTGATGGTGTGATGATGGTGTGGTGTGGTGATGGTGTGGTGAGGTGAGGTGATGGTGAGGTGAGGTGAGGTGAGGTGATGGTGAGGTGAGGTGTGGTGATGGTGAGATGAGGTGAAGAAAATAGTTGGATCACTCTCACCTTACATGAGCCCAGGATAAGAGGATTATTTTAAACCGACTGGTATAGTTTGTTGACGTATAGTGCGTATTATATTATTTATTTTTATTTAATTGAATATAGTTTTAGCACAGAGAGATCATGTATATAATTACAGTGCCATCAATTACTGACCAGCATATATATTTACCTAACCTAACCTAACCTAACCTAACCTAACCTAACTTAAACTGCACAGGTATAATTTGGTTACGTTAGGATAGTAAACGCATATTAAAGTAAGAGAAAATTTTACAATATAAGAATTAATTTTCATTTAGTGTAAAAAAAAAATTATTCTTATCTGGTAAAAATGTCAGTCGAGTGTGAAGAAGCGACTGGAAGATGAACACCGCTGAGTGCGACACAAGAGAGACAAGTGCCACTCAAAACTTATGAAAGAACGTCATTACTACTCGTAGCACCAAAGTGTGTCTTGGCTAAGTCTCGCCACACGCGCTATATGACACGGCGAAGATGAGGGTGATAGTCATTTGTTGGTGGGGATCAAGTCTTGCCATTTGGGTTTATGTTTATTTGAGTCATAAGGTCGTTGATAGCCTTCCCTGGACGACTGGTTGACTAACGGGCAGATTAAAAAAAAATCCTCTCGCTCCCCTGGCCCCTTCTCCCCACCAGCTCTTCACTGCACCCCCACACCGACCACGCGTATCACTGATGAACAATTCTTAAATCATTATCATTACTTAGTCCAGCATAAATATAATTACGTGACTATAATTACGTGAATATAATTACGTATAATTTACAACTATTAACATCTACAAAAACCCCATAGTATTGTAGTTAATTATTGAAACTATCCTGAATGTTAAACTTCTTTCATATAACACGTATGTAATATAAATAATTACAGTTTCATATTAATGTGTGTATATTTTCTATTTAAATTTCAAATAAAGACGTTCTGTAATATATCAAGTGAAGCGAATGGAATTAACAGCAAAAGCCCACACAAGTGTTAGTTTCACCCTGTCGAGTGAGTCAGTGAGCGAGTGAGTGAGTCAGTGAGCGAGTCAGTGAGTGTTCGTGTATGTTTACGTGTGCGTGAGTGCATGCTTACGTCTATGAATGCACAAGTTTCCGTGTGTATTAGAATATATTACCATGTGTGCGTGTATATGTATGTATTTTCGAAGTATGTGCGTGTAAGTTGGTGTACGTGCGTGTAAGTTTATATAAGTTTGTGTATATGATTATTATGTTTATGAATGTTGACGTGTTTTTATGCTTATGTCTACGCGTGTGTGGACGAAATATCTTGAAAATTTATTTATCAATGTTAGTGCATGAGTAAAGCTGGTGAAAGGATAAGGTCAAAGGTTAAGGTCAAAGGTTAAGATCAAAGGTTGAGGTCAAAGGCTGTGTGTTACCATTGTGTACAGTGTTACCATGATTATACAGAGTTACCATGGTGTACTGTACAGTGTTACCATGGTGTACAGTGTTACCACGATTATACAGTATTACTATGGTGTACAGTGTTACCATGGTGTACAGTGTTGTCATTGATTGCAGAGAGTTACCATGGTGTGTCGCAATAGTGTTACCATTGTGTACAGTGTTACCATGATTATACAGAGTTACCATGGTGTACTGTACAGTGTTACCATGGTGTACAGTGTTACCACGATTATACAGTATTACTATGGTGTACAGTGTTACCATGGTGTACAGTGTTACCATGATTATACAACGTTTCCATGGTGTACAGTGTTAACATGATTATACAGAGTTACCATGGTGTACTGTACAGTGTTACCATAGTGTACAGTGTTACCATGATTATACAGTATTACTATGGTGTACAGTGTTACTATGGTGTACTGTGTTACCATGAATTATACAGTGTTACCATGGTGTACAGCGTTCCATTGATTATGAAGTGTTACCAAGGATGTTGATATTGGTGTTACCATGGTGTACAGTGTTACCATGATTATAAAGTGTTACCACGTTAAAAAAAATCCGTCGAGGCAAAATATTGAATAAAATCGCAAAAACGAAAATATTTAAGCTATTTATGACAAAATCCTATATCAGGGTTACTAATCCCATGGGAGGGCACGGGTATGAGTGACTGTGCTGGGAACTCAACGCTTGAACAGTAACTCAACAATGAAGTCATAACTCATCGCTGGGGCTGTAACTCACCACTCAGACAGGTAACTCAACCCTACATTAATTACTCGCCTACAACAATTACTTCAAAAACCAAGGAAGGTCAAGTGTTAGCTCACCCTCGAGAGTTTGAAGGAGGACGTGCTTGCTGACCCTCAAGCACGAACTCTTTTCCACCCTCCTCCTCTGACAGTTGTTTTACACACCACAAGCACGATCTTTATCTTAGCTGAGGTTTGGTCAGGTTAGTTTAGCTTTGGTTAATTTAGCTCAGGTTAGTTTACCTTAGGTTATTTTAGCTTCGATTAGTTTAGCTCAGGTTAGTTTAGCTGAAGGTATTTTTAGCTCAGGTTAGTTTAACTTAGGTTAGTTTAGCTCAGGTTAGTTTAGCTTAGGTTAAGTTCCGAGCTAGTCAAGACGGGGAGTGGGATGAGGGGTTGGAGGTGAGGTGGGGGGGTGAAGGAGTCGGGGGTGGGTTGTCGGGGGTGAGATGGTAGGGGGGTGTGGGGAGGGGGGGAGGGGTGGGGGGGGGGGAGGGGTGGGGAGGGGGTGGGGTGGGGGGAGGGGGTGGGAGAAAGGGGTGGGGAAGGTGGAAGGTAAGGTGGGGGCTTATAACAGGTCTGACGGTCGCCAATTATCCGTCCGACACCTGTAATCAACTAAAATTTACGGTGAGATGACACACTACAATTCTCACCTGTCCAGACCTTTTGCGAGTGGATGTACTAATTAGTCGCATCCATTCCTTGTGTTAGAGCCTGTTATAATGGTATCCGTGACACTCAGATTGGCATCGTCTCCTTGTTAATGCAGTCTATAAAAGTCTATGTATTAATGAAGTTTATGACAGTTTGTGTAAGAACAGAGGAAGATAAACGTAATGCTATACAGGTGTATTTCGTTCCCACTTTTAGTACTGAACAAAATATATAAAAGGAAATAAAAAAATGGATTAAATCAATATGTTCTGGTAAATAAATATTAAGGGATTAATCTGACAAGAGTAATCCACTGAAACGAGATTAAGCGTTATTATTACCACAATTTTTCTTTTATGCGCAGTTTTGACCACGAGGAGAATCACCAAAGGTTAAATAATCATGTTTCTCTTCCTCAGGTGTATTAACTAACGTCTGCTTTGTGATGAAGATGACCCTAGTACACACCTTTCTTAACGACCCTGAACTAGATAATAATGCACCAGCCAATAGTACCCTCCCCCCTTTTTAACCACCTTGACGATATCCTGATTTAGTGACCTCATTAACTGCAGTGCGGCTCTTGTCATCATCACTATCTGCATGATGACGACCACTCTGTTAAAGGTTCGCCCTGTCGTGCACACTGCCTCTTGGCCCTCAGAGGTTGGTACACCTCTGGTTTCTCGTCTTTAAGAAGTCTTGCTTCAGCGACGCCAATGCATCCCCATAGGGCACAGTTCACATGGCCACACTGTTATCATCCTGTTTTGCGGCTATGTAATCCAAGAGGAGCTGTGAGAAATATGAAACACTTCTCCCAGAACACAAACGTGCCAGAATAGCGTTTGCCTTTCTTCACGAATCTCACCATGAGACGATACAAAGTTGGGCACAATCTGTAAAGTCCACTAGGGAATTCTGAGCTGCAGCTCTCTCTTTGCCCTGTGCCTGCTGGAGAACCTCAATCACAGCGACGCACTCCTCAGCTCTTTTCAGAATCACATTCCTTCCACGTTGTGAGAGTTCTGTTGGTCGGACAGTTTCGCAAACTCAGTCCATTTGAGCTGATTGATTGCTTCATTCATCAGCTTATGAATTCTAACTCCTCGGTTGTGTGCTTTGCCCTTCGTAGCATGGCTGCCTGTTGCTGCACCGTACACTTTGGCTTCCACTAGATTGTCTTCATATCCACTTCCTGCATCACACGGCTTATAGCGCCCATAGGATTCATCACACAGCTCATGGCTCCCATTACAATATGGTGACTGGAAATTCATTTGGGTTTCTCCATTTAATCACCTGCGTCTCGCAGTAGATGTCTTCATTGTAAACAGTATAGATCCAATCCAGGCCGAGTGAGCGAATCGTACACTGAAGATACTCCATCATGGTGTACACAATGTTAAACCCGGCTGCTGGAGCGGGTATCATTGGACAGTAACCAGTGTTGGTCTTCATAACATTGACGTTGGGAGTCACAAAGGCATGGTACACGGTCGACCCGGGAGTGGAAACTAAGTCTTAATTGATATTTTCCTGATCCTTCATACCAGTACTATTTTGACCCACCAAGACGCAAAGACAAATACACAGCAGAAAAAGAAAACGTAAAATTTAAAAGAAAAAAATCCGGTTTGTGGCTCATAATTATATGCAAATTAGCTAATCAGCAACAATAAAAGGCATGGTTCTTGAGAGCAATCTTAGAGCTTTCATTCAACTCCTGAATTATGTTCCTAGCATATTTAATAACCAAAGTCACACAGGTTTCAACTTAGATATATTTGTCATAATCTAATGATCGTTGCCATGGAAACGGTTCTATAATAAAGAATTGCACCACTTTCAGACTCTACATCCACCCTGGCGATGACCCCCACACAACTGCTACCATTGGCATTTTTTCTACCAGGTCACTTATGATAACTGAGCCTCTTTTTGGATTTGACTGTTGGACTAAATATGCATTACACCAAACACCCGCTGCCACGCTTGACCTCTGACCTTCACCTTTTAACACCCGAGACTTACCTGTGGTGTTACGTCGTCCCCCCCTTCTCACTCCTGCCCCTGGTGATGGTACAAAATTAGGTAAAGAGTTTAATCCAAAATATCTCTACCGGTAACGGAGATATTAACCGGACGAGTTGTGTAAAGACAGCTTGATATGTACCATTACAGACAGTCAGATATTATCAGACAGTCAGACACCCCCACACAGCCAGTCAGATAACCACACACACACACAGCCAAACAGACAAAGCCCACCTCACCTAACCTCACCTCACCTAACCTCACCTAACCTCACCTAACCTCACCTAACCATAAATGAGCTGCCAAATAATTCCCTGATATTAATGGTCTTTGGTTCGAAATAAATAAAAAATAATAATTCCAAAATAAGGCCCAATAAATCAGTGTAAAAAGAACTTACCTTACGATATATGATGCAAAAAAAAAAAACACAAATACGAAAAAATAAAGAAAATTCCACATAAATACTATAAAATAAATAATAATCAACAAAATTATTTAAAAGTTTTCAAAATTTCACAAAAATAATAAACACTTAAAAAAAATAACAAAAATATAAAAAAGTTAAACAAAATATCCACAAAAATACTCAACAGTTAAACAAAAATCTACGAAAATACTCAAAGGTAAAAAACAAAAAAAAAAAACACGTTTACTACAAATACTGTTGTGTCAGTTCACTGTTACAAGACCCCTGCCAGCCGAGGTATGAGGTGGGTGGAGTGGAGTGTGTGGGTTAAGGTGTGGTGTGGTGTGGTGAGTGGAGCGGAGTGTGTGGTGTTGAGTGGGATAAGTGGGATGATAGTGTGAGAGGAACCACTGAATACTGCTGCTGCTGCTGCTGCAAAAGATAATTAATTTTTCACTTAGTACATAAAAGAAGTTCCCTGGGTTGGTCTCGACACCCTGAAGTAATATATATATATGAGAGAGAGAGAGAGAGAGAGAGAGAGAGAGAGAGAGATATGAAGACAGACATACATAGATAGATAAATATAAATAAATATACAAACGAACAAAAAATAGACAAAATAGAAATAGATAAATAATACACGAAAGTTAATAGATAAAATTATAGATAGATACAGATAAGAGATAACAAGAAAGGTATATATATTGAGTAGAGATACGAATAACGTCCTATCACAGAATGGGGAGAACACTGGGCAATACACTATGGCCTCTCCTTGCCAGCCATGTGAACTACTAAGGTTAGTTGAACAATAATTATTAACTGGAACACCGGTAGAGAGATGTGTGTGTGACGTTACTGAGGAGAAACTGTTGATTGATTTCATGTTATGGTTACAACGAGTAATACGAGCACTCCTATGACTGACACACACACACACACACACACACACACACACACACAGAAAGAAACAATATATCCCAGACAGAGATGATTCTTCGAGCAGGAAACAGTCCACCTACGTTAGATTTCCCGGGAGAATCCAGATTTTTTTCGTGTCAACAATGTTATCAACTTCCTCAAAACAATTAAACTACTTAGATAAAATGTGAATTACCCAACATAAACCTGTACTAAATACTGGTTAATTTACTACAGAGAGAGAGAGAGAGAGAGAGAGAGAGAGAGAGAGAGGGGCCCAACTTTTACACACCTAACTCTAAATTACTATAGACATCGGCGAGCCAAGAACGTGACCAGTGTTGGCAGTCCTCACTATAAACTGTGGGTACACATTTGACCTCGTTCCCTGAAGCTAAATATTTCATGTTTCTGACTATGTACCGTACTTGTTAGGGTTGAAAAGGTCATTGTCAACAAAGGCACACACCCGCATTGTACACTCAAAGCTCACACGATATTGGCACAGTACAACACAGTGTCATGATATTGAGGTGTACTGACTGGATTATTTACTACTATATGTACTGTTATATTTGTGTTTATTGTACCGAGATGTAAAGTAATAAATGATAATAACAATAATAATAATAATAATAATAATAATAATAATAATAATAATAATAAAAAAATAAATGCCGTAAAAAGTTGTCATCGCCGCTAATTAATACTCTTCTACAACGCACGCCTGCACCTCCCACACACACACACCTCCCCCCATCACACACCACCCCCACACACCTACCCCCACACACCTACACCCCCACACACACCTCCCCATCACACACCACCCCCACACCGCACACACCTACACCCCCACACACCCCATCACACACCTACGCCCCCCACACACACGGCCGCTGAAGCAACAGGAGGACAAAAAACAAAACTGAAAAAAAATAGTATATAATAATATTCCCTACCCAAGATGACCCTCCCCTCCCCTACACCCCTCACCCGTACCTCCTTACCACCCACCCCTCACCCGTACCCTCCTGACCCACCCCTCACATTACCCTCCCCTACGACCTACACCCCTCACCCATTACCTCCCTGACCTACACCCCTCACCATTACCCTCCCTACGACCCACCCCTCACCCTCCTCTACCACCTACACCCCTCCACCCACGAAGACCCCCTATCACCCACACCCCACAATAGACCTAACCTAACCCTCCCCCCAACTCGTCCAACACCAGCTTGACAAAAACGAATTAAAACAACACCGTAAAAATAGCCCACAGAAACATTGCCTTTTTTTTTATTGCAAGTTAACATAGCCGCTGTGTGATACATAGACGGAATATTCTCTAAATATAGTGAACCAACTGACCGACCATTTTATATATGGATTTGTGAGTTGTTTCTCGCTATTGTTGTTCGTTTTTTGGTTATGGCGGCCTCAAATGTCTGGGGTTATTTACACTGTGGATGTCAAGTCTTATATAAACTGTCTCTAGCGGCAATGAGTCACTTAACTAAATGCTCGTAAACCAAACCAAACCTAACCTAACCTAACCTAACCTAACCTAACCTAACCTAACCTAACCTAACCTAACTTAACCCTTCGTTGCTGTGTTGTTTCCTATAGAACTGAAGGCGGTGTGGATATAGTACACTTGGGGAAGTTGATATCGAAGTAAAACAAATGATATATATTAATTTTGTGAATGAAGACATCACTAACTTTCACTAAACGTTGATTGTTGTGTTACTTACTAAAATAATAGAAGGAGTGTGGAGGAGGTGGAGGTGTGGAGGAGGTGGAGGTGTGGAGAGGGTGGACGGGGTGGAGGGGTGGAGGTGGAGGTGTGGAGGGGGTGGAGAGGTGGAGGTGTGGAGGTGTGGAGGGAGTGGAGGTGGAGGTGTGGGGGAAGTGGAGTGTGGGGGAAGTGAGTGCGTGGAGGTGTGGAGGTGTAGGGGGGTGTAGGGGTGGCGTGGAGGTGTGGAGGTGGTGTAGAGGAGATGTGAAGCGGGTGTAGGGGAGATGTAAAGCAGGTGTGTGGGAGGTGTAGAGGAGGTGTATGGGGGGTGTAGGGGGTGGGGGAGGATAAGGTTATATTAAAACAATATACAAATATTAGTTACGTGAAAAGTGACCAAGTATGTTTCAGGTGACGCGAAGACGGCTCCTGAAGATAGTCACCCTGGACTCGTGGTTGCGTGACTCAAATTCGTGGTTCATGACACAAACTCGTGGTTCATGACTCAAACTCGTGGTTCATGACTCAAACTCGTGGTTCATGACTCATACTCGTGGTTGCATGACTCAAACTCGTGGTTCATGACTCATACTCGTGGTTGCATGACTCAAACTCGTGGTTGCATGACTCAAACTCGTGGTTCATGACTCAAACTCGTGGTTCATGACTCAAACTCGTGGTTCATGACTCAAACTCGTGGTTCATGACTCATACTCGTGGTTCATGACTCATACTCGTGGTTGCATGACTCAAACTCGTGGTTGCATGACTCAAACTCGTGGTTCATGACTCAAACTCGTGGTTGCGTGACTCAAACTCGTGGTTGCATGACTCAGACTCGTGGTTCATGACTCATACTCGTGGTTGCATGACTCAAACTCGTGGTTGCATGACTCAGACTCGTGGATGCGTGACTCAGACTCGTGGTTGCGTGACTCAAGTCGAGGATTAGGTTCTCGGGCTTGGTGCCAAGGAGACCCTCGCCTCTGGAAGTGTACCCCATTCACTTAACTACTGAGGCCCTTGTACCTCCTTGCTTAACACAACCAAGTCCTTGTGTACGTAAGGTGGTTGTGGCGTGAACTGATTGTGGTGGTGTGATTGTGGTGGTTGTGGTGGTGGTTGTGGTAGTGGTTATGGTATGATTGTGGTGGTTGTGTGATTGTGGTGGTTGTGGCAGTGGTTATGGTAGGTGTGGCTGTAGTAGTGGTTATGGTGTGATTGTGGTGGTGGTAGTGATTGTGGTGGTGGTGGCAGTGGTTATGGTGTGTGATTTTGGTGGTTGTGGTAGTGGTTATGGTGTGATTGCGCTGGTGGTTGTGGCAGTGGTTATGGTGTGATTTTGGTGGTGGTGGCAGTGGTTATGGTGTGATTTTGGTGGTGGTGGCAGTGGTTATGGTGTGATTGCGCTGGTGGTTGTGGCAGTGGTTGTGGTATGAGTGTCTTTGTGGCAGTGGTTGTGTTGTGATTATATCTGTGTGTATGTATTCTTACCCGCGTGTCTGTATGTGTGTACGTATTATTACCCATGTGTCTGTGTGTGTGTGTATGTATTCTTACCCGTGTATCTGTATGTGTGTATGTATCTTACCCATGTGTCTGTGTGTGTGTACGTATTATTACCCATGTGTCTGTGTGTGTGTATGTATTCTTACCCGCGTGTCTGTATGTGTGTATGTATCTTACCCATGTGTGTGTGTATGTATTCTTACCCGTGTGTATATCCTGCCTCACTCCCAGCCACCTCCAGTTGGCTACACATCATCTGTCATTGTTCTAATCGAGCAGCTGTCACACCACAAGTTATGACATCCCAGCACTCCATATAAACCCTTCCCCAGCACCCCCACCCCCAGCGCCCCTTCCTGGTGTCCTCAGTCCCCCCTCTTAGCGTCTCCCTAGTCCCCCCTCCTAGCGTCCCCCAGTAGCCCTCCTAGCGTCCCCCAGTAGCCCCTCCTAGTAGCCCCTCCAGCGTCTCCTCCTAATCCTTCGTCCGTCCCCTTCCCAGCGTCCCCCCAGTAGCCTCTCCTAGCTTCCCCTCCCAGCACCGCCCCAGCACCTCTTCCCAGCATCTTCCCCCACTGTTTCCAATTACTCACAGACCAGATGTCGTTAGAGACCGTTAACTACCCCTTCCAACCGCCATAAGGACAGTTAACGAGCGAGTAGCGAGCTTTAACAATCGTTGGCGAGACGAAGGATTCCCTACACCACACAGATTTGGTTCTCCACAACCATGATTTTTTCCTTCTTAAGTCGGAAATGTTCTGTTGCCTTTTCCGATTGTATTTAGGTACTGTGTGTGTGTGTGTGTGTGTGTGTGTGTGTGTGTGTGTGTGTGTGTAATTGCCTTACATTTTTATAAGATAACTGTAGCATAAAAGAATAAACATACATCTATTATTTATTTATTTCGAGATAAGATTTTTTTCTGTCCATAAGAACAATCCAAAAATATTAACTTTACATTAAGACCAAAAAATTAATTAACTACACCACTCCTGAATTAGTGTGATGGGCTGATGGTCTCCGTGAAGTGAGGTATGACCGATCTCCTCCTCTCCCACATACCACAGCTTGCTCTAAAAAAAAAAATTCTATCTCTATATAAAATGATCATCGGGTGAGGAGAAGGTATATATGTCTTCCTGACTCATTAAATTCCATCTCTTGGCCTTGAGTAATCCAGAACCAAAACAATAAAGGTATTTACGGGGCGTTTCTGTTACATCACCGTCACCTAAACGTTCAACCACATTTCCTTCCTTACCTCCCCGAGCAGTGTGTCACCGAGAGAGCTAGCAAGTACTGTCTGAGTGAACATTAACTCAAAATAAGAACTTGGAATGTGAAGACACGTAAAAGTGGGAAATACACACATGTTTGTAGGACCTGAAGGGACTGTTAAGAAGCATCCTGGTGTTAAGCAGAGTATAATGGACAAGTTCAAATATTGGACAAAAATTATCTTCTTATATATTCAGGCGGTGAAATGGCCGAGAAAAAAGGTCTTGTTGTAAAGCAGAAGTTGGACAGTTGTATTAAGAGATAGTGAATTATATTAAAAGATAGGGTGTTGTATGAGGAGATAGTGAGTTATATTAAAAGATAGTGAGTTATATTAAAAGATAGTGAGTTGTATTAAGAGATAGTGAGTTATATTAAGAGATAGGGTGTTGTATTAAGAGATAGTGAGTTGTATTAAGAGATAGTGAGTTATATTAAAAGATAGTGTGTTGTATTAACAGATAGTAAGTTATATTAAGAGATAGTGAGTTATAGTAAAAGATAGTGAGTTATATTAAGAGATAGGGTGTTGTATTAAGAGATAGTAAGTTATATTAAAAGATAGTGTGTTGTATGAGGAGGTAGTGAGTTGTATTTTTTTTTTTTATTGGGCACCCCCCTACATCCTTGTGTAAGGTGAAGCGCAGAAGCGTTTACAGTGCCCAACAGGGAAGCATGCTAAGTTCATGCTTGCCTTTATGTCTCATGAGTTAAGGGCGTAGATGACTGAAGAGTCAAGGGCATAGAAGCACTTTGATTGATCGATTGACTAACCTAACCAACCTATGCTAACCTAACCTAAGTGACTAAATTCAGGTTAGGTTAGATTAGGTTTGGTTAGGTTAGGTTAGGTTAGGTTAGGTTAGGCTAGGTTAGGTTAGGTTAGGTTAGGTTAGGCTAGGTTAGGTTAGGCTAGGTTAGTGTAAGCCATGGGAAAAGATTTGAATTGGGAAACCTATTTTTTCCATTATAAACTAATTTTTATGATAACAAAACAAAAAGTTATCCTCCTGCAAAAAACCGGTCCTTTTCCCTCTACAACCACCAACATTTCCTTAGTTGCCGGGTGAGAGATGTTCCTCCCCTAGACGGTAAAAAAAAAAACTCCCCAACCCATACCTTGGAAAAGTTCTTTATACTTAAGCAGTACTCAAGTCACTACACCTCAGTTATCTCTCATTTCTCTCACAAAATACAAAATCTAAATATTTCCTTCAAATGACTTACGACTTCCGTAAACACATAAAGACTTACTCTCCCTTAATGACTGAACTATTTACTAAAAGAAATAATGAACAAAATCCCCGTATCTGTCAAACTCGCTAAGTGCTAGGAGGATACGACCCCTTTGACTCAGGTTACGCCCTGTGGTCACCAACTGTCAGGGGTCCACGTCTCTCACCAACCAAAGACGATGCCATTTTCTATGAACCGGACGTCTTTACGGACATTCAATAAATACGCGAGGACTCAAGGCCAAAATTCTCAAAGATCAATACCGTATCTTTCGTTGTTGTTATAAGTCAGGAATGATAACATACTTAACTGCTCGATCTACGTTACCACACAAATACACCTGCCAAACTGATGTTCCAAAAAGGCACGGAGACTCAACTATAACTCAAGACCCTTCTTTCCGCCCTTACTCAGGTGAAAATAACAGTTTACGAGACTTTAAGAATCATGATCCACATAATGGGTATTTTCACATGTGGTTTCTGGTCGTTATATTACCATGGTATAACTATGGCAGCGGTACCAAGTTACTGCCTTAACGGGATCTTACACAGTCGTTTTTAAATACGGTGACTTTTGACGGCGGTGTAGCCCAACACACTATTTGTTAAGGGAGACAAGAGTAAGGTCATGCTGGTTGATATTTCCAGTTGTCATTTAGTTGGCAGTAGTGACGAGGGAGGGCGTCTGCACCAGTGGCTTCTTTACTCATGTTCAGGTGTCAGTAATAACTAAGTTTAATGTAAAATATCTCATCATATCTGATAAAATAGATCTGCATCGAATATTCAGATGTCCCTCATTCCAATTATGATATACGTAAATCAAAGGTAAAGTGGCGTGTCTACTGACGAAAATTCACTCAACAATTAAGAAAACCTTACAGTTGATTTATTACCGTATTAACCTTTTATATAAATCGTTTTAACTAACTTTACAGCAATACAGAAAGACAATATAGTTCATGTTATGTGAAGTACTGTAACTGTTACATGAACCGGCATGGTGTTTGTACCACAGTCGTTGTGGTGGTTGTACAGTACTACAGCCTTTAGTGTCGTGACCCCTGCAGAGGTCACTGTCTCTCTCGTGAGGCCAGGCAGAGAGGAACAGACAGGCGAGTTACATCTGGTCAACAAGGGATCTGCACTAAGGGTTTTTTATACCTTGATGAAACATCCCACAGAACAAGATAAATGTTGTACAGCCAGACACCAGCTGCCAGAAACTTGCGAGAGCTGATAACGTTTTTGTCTATAGTTGACTTGTTGATAAAGATGCAGGCTCGTTGTTTTTTTAGTGTGTTGTATATAAACCCTCGCTGGTTCACCACGAATGACGTCCTACACACGGCCATGTGGGTGAATACAGCAGGAATCTTACGTTCAAGTGATGATGAGGGAGACTGTGTAGTGATGGAGGGGGGTGGTGTAACTGGCCCGCCTCGCCTTCTAGTTAATAAGGCCATCCTTCATGCTTTCCCCATTACGCCTCCCTCTATATATCAGCAGGTGACAAATAGGGAATACCCAAGTGAATGGCCAGGTAGGCAAGATGGGATGGGGGGTGTCAGGGGAAAAGGTGTGGGGGAAGGAAGGGGAAGGTGAGGTGAGAGAAGGAAGGAAGGAGGTGGGGAAGAGTGAGAGGTGGGAAAGAAGGGGAGAGTGAGAGGTGGGTAGGATGGAAGGGTAAATGGTAGTGAAGGTGAGTAAAGAAGAATTGGAGAATTGTTGGAGTATAATGGTAGGAAAGATAGGTGAGAGAGGCAAAAGATGGTGAGGGGAGGAGAGAAGATGGATGAGAGAAGAGAGGGAAGGTCGGTGGGGGAACAGAAAGGTGTGGGTGAGGTGCAGGGAAGTTTTGGTAAAAGGTCGGGGAATAGAGTATAACAGGACGGGGAAAACTGTAAAGCAAACAAGGAAACAAATAAAAACCCCAGACCCACTAACCCACACACCCACACACCCCCACACCCCCACACATTGACACACACACTTATGTTACACACCACAGAAGTAATTGATATCAGTCTCTAACTACACTACTAATAATTTGTAAACAACGTTAAAGTTAAATCACCTTGGGAGTCATTTACGGGGTTAGAAAAAACTGCACGATACTGTGTGGCGTGTGGCGTGTACAGGAAACTATCACAGTGTCTCTATGGAATTTAAGAACACTAACATTACTTCAGCTGTAAGCCTTAAAAGTGAAATTGTGGTCCATAGGCCTGACGAGCCATTTAGAAGCAGTGCGGATACAACACACTGCAGACTAAGCCTCAATACCTAATGACCTACTGTGGCCGAAATTACCTTTAACCATCGTCAAATCCCCGAGTAAAATCAGTTACCCATTTCACAACAGGGTCGACTGAGGTCTCCTGGGCGAGAACCTACGAACCTTGAGACACGAGGTAGGGTCTTTTATCCACTCGACCACCGCACCCCATGACCTTTTAAAGTGACCTGATTTCGGATATTCTGTCTCCCTAACCCAGGTCAATTTCTATACCGTTGTTTCCCTTGAAGGTACACACACAGAGAACCAACACTCGTTTTGTCTAGTCCTATACCTATACCATTAAGGTCTCCTTCATACATTTAGGTACCAAAACCATCACCATCACAACTGCGAACACTTAAAACCAAACCCTAAAGTGATAAAAAAAATAACCAACACTATTATTATTTACACCTCAATTAGCAACCCCTAACTTAACCCCTTTTAAATTAATACAAATATGATTTAAAGTAACAAAAAACCCTAAAAAAATATTCTTCTTAAATAAATGCCAAAGGTCAAGAGAGCAATAGGATCACTTTTTCCCCTTTGATACACATTTTTAGGAAGCTGTGTGAGTTCTGGCATATGGTGAGGTTAGGTTAGTGGGGGGTGGGCGGTGAGAGGTGAGGATGGGAAATGAGATGGGATAGGGGGGGGTTGAGGAGAAGAGGAGGGATAGATTGGGAAGAGAGAGAGAGAGAGAGGAGGGGAAAAAGGGAGAGGAAGGAGGGAGGGGGGAGAGGAAAACAAGACAAGGGAGGGAAGGTGAAAGGCGAATAAGAAAAAGAAGGAAAAGTGAGCGAGCAAATGTCAGGTTTCCATGAACTGCGAGAAGGGGAGAGTGGCAGGGAGAGGGAGGGGGAGAGAGAAAAGGAGGGAGAAGAGAGGAGAGATTGAAATACAGAAGAGAGAGAAACAGAGACAGAGAAAGAGAGAGAGAGAGAGATCGGAACCCATAAGTAAAAACATGTTCATCGAATAAAGATTGTGAGAAGAAAGGAGATGGAAGACAGAGAGGGAGAGATAGAGAGAGGGGGAGGAGACAAGGGGAGGTCATGAAAAGAAGAAGTTAGAATGGAAGAGAATAGAGAACACAGAGAGGGGAGACGGGAGAAAAATGGAAGGAGAAAAGGAGATATGGGGAATGGGAAAGGGGAAGAGGAGAAGGGATTATCATGTCAAACACGAGAGAGAGCAAAACGAAAAACACAATCACAATGAAAGCCGAAAAAAAAAAGGTAATAACAGAAAACGGACTTTCAAAAATACGACAGGGGGAACCCAACGAAACACATTAATCTCAATAAATTCACTAAATTCTTATCACACTCCCATTCCATACGGCAATAAACTAAGTAATACAGTGATATATATATTTCCATGTAGGAGCTAGGACGATGCTAGGTGCCTGTACCTCTGTAGTGTCCTAAAGATACAGGAGAAGATGATATTATATAAGTTTTAGTGACGGAGTTGTAAGACTGTATTGTGAAAACAGTTACCAGCTCCATAATCCAGTACATTGGTTAAAACAGACAGACTTTATTTGATATGTTAACCTTTTATGCCCATCATCATTTATCATCATTCATCAGTCATCTCTATCGTCATTATCATCATCACTCGTTAAATACATCATCATCATCATCATCGTTCTTATAGTTCGTCAACATCGTTATCACCATCATCACCATCATCATTATCATTCCCATTATCACCAAAATCATCATCACTACAACTATTTTACTACCACCATTCTGTCCGCCTGAGAAATAAATCGAGAAAAAGAATAACCACCACTATCACCACCACTATCACCACCACCACTATAACCAACTACCACCACTACCACCAACCACCACTACCACCACTAGCACCAACCATAATAAATCCCCATCAGTAGAGGTTCAGCCGACCAGGTGAAGGGATTAACCAGGTATATGATATAATTAACTGGATCATCTGATTGCCACGTTATGACTAATTTAATCCTATCGTGAAAATCAGTAAATCCAATTAATCATACCTTGTAAATCAGACAATCCTGCTTATGTCACCAGGTAAATCAGATGTGACAGGTGAGATATATAGTATAATTAAAGGTATAGAAACGATAATTATAGACCTATGTTGCTGTGATAGGTTAGGTTAGGTTAGGTTAGGTTAGGTTAAGGTTAGGTTAGGTTAGGTTAGGCACATAGTGGAAGATACTCAAGTAAGGGTGAAGGAATATCATTATAGAACCGCTTTTAGGTGAGGAAGAAGAGGTGATGGCAGGAGGAGAGTGTAGCGTACAGTATAATGTCTTTAGATGGGGATAGTGGATAGAGAGAAGGAAGGAGGAAGGGGGGAGGAGGAGGAGGAATAGGGGGAAGAGGAGAAGGAGGAGGAGGAAGAGTAAGGGGAAGAGGAAGAAGAGAGCCAACGGAACATTTGGTAATTAAAGTGGAAAGTTCCGACCTGAAACCCGTGAAATGTGTGATAGTTTATTGAAAATTATACAGTGTTTCTCCAATGGATGTATTATTGATGTGTGTGTGTGTGTGTGTGTGTGTAATCCTGGCTATTCAACCGGCTGAATGGTCACTGCTAATAAACCAAAACAAAATAAAAAACAATAACAAAATCAACGGCAATAATAATAATAATAATAATAATAATAATAATAATAATAATAATAATAATAATAATAATAATAATAATAATAATAATAATAATAATAATAATAATAACAGTTCCTCGTACATTCAGACTATATTCATTTATTCAAAACAGTCAGGGAGGAGGTAGGAGAGTCTTACTCACTGCCACACAAGACCACCACGCCGGTCGTGCTCAATAATCTTGATACTTGTTGTTGCTAATGCCTTGCAATCTGTTCCAGGAAGGCTATTACAGTCAACAGATATAAATTTCCCACTTGTATTTTGCTACAGTTGTTCATGCAGTCCAGGTCGTTGTAAATGCTCCTACCGGATACAATCTGCATTCGCCTAAGATACTTGTAAGGCGAGCATTTGTTACGGATTCCAATTTAGTCATTCTAGAGATTGCAGTCATTGAGGGGACATTGTATTAGCCTTGGATATCTAAAAGACCTGCATTTCCAGCAGCAGTTGCAGTCATTAATGGTGTATTGCACTCACATTCGACAGTTGCAAGATGTGTGTTTATTGAGAGTTGCTATATATTTTCTCCACCGGCAGCTGTAATCACTGAGGGCAGATTTCCTTCGATGGGTGTAACGCGTATATCTGTTCAGGCTTGCAGATATATTTTTCCAGCAGCAGTTGTAGGTATTAGGCAGCTACCAAACAGGGAGGTACTACCGCCTGGGAAGATATTGGAAGCATAATGTCTTGTCTAATGGTAGACCCTGCTGCTATATGGCATCACGAAAATCGTGACCAAGTCCCAGGTTGCTGATCTGACTTTCTGCTTCATTTGCTGGGTCTCAATTGTTTATCTTACCATTGACAACACAACATACATATATTGTTTCTCACTGTTGATCTTGTTTTTTAATTTTTGTATTTCTTTAATATTATTATTATTATTATTATTATTATTATTATTATTATTATTATTATTATTATTATTATTATTATTATGATGATGACATTTTCGCCCCCCAGGCCCCGATGTGGGTCAGTGACCTGTGCCCGGGTGGGCTAATCCCCGTATATATATAAAAAAAAAGTTGCGATGTGTTCTTCGTTTACGTTTGCAAGACGTGAATTTACTGATGCGTGCAATATAGTCTATCCAGCGGCATTGCATTCATCGTTGATGTTTACGAGACGTCCATCCGCTGCGGCTTGTAATGCAATCTTTCTGGCAGCTGCTGACAGTGAGGGTGTAGCACGCTCTCACTCGACGGCCCTAAGACGTGTATTTAGTGAGACTTGCAATGCAGTATTTCCAGAAACATTACTTCCGACTTGCTTATCTGCAAGAAGTGAATTGGCTGAGTCTTCCAATGCAGCCTTTCCACAACAGTTGCAATCACCGAGGGTGCAGTCCAGAGAAGCAGCCCTATGCAATAATTGGAGGTCGGCAGTCCATAATGAAGAAAGCCATCCAAATTGGCACTTATATTGTGCGGGAGATATTGGTGGAGCAGCTGTGTTGATACACACATTCACACATTATATATATATATATATATATATATATATATATATATATATATATATATATATATATATATATATATATATATATATATATATACACACACGTGTGTGTGTTCTCGCTAAATGGATATAAATCTCTATATATGTGTAACTGAGTAAGCGGGTAATTATGTACAGTAGCTCAAACAACTATCTTGTGCAGGTGGGGGTCGATATGCTCCGAATTTTACGTGTGACTAGTGGCAGCCTCATATACCAAAATTTATCGTCCATGGTCTTATATTGTTTCCCACACAGTATGCACAGATAGTTGTTTTAGCAAATCTATCAATAGCAAGTCTACGGACTTGGCGCACCCTCATTCAACTACTACAACTGTACAGGCGTAATTGTTTGGCATTGTGCAAGTGTGACACTGTATGAGTGTGTACCTGTGTCGGTTGTTTTGTACAGGTAAATCATAGTCGTTTCTTTTACATGACCCAATCCTCGTGTAAAGTATTCATCATCAACGTGGTGTTATACATCAAAGATGGGTAATAATAGCATATACTGTACAGATATACCAATATACATAAATACTGACGGTGGGCGAGAGTGGAGTGGAATGTAATGAAGGTTAGGTTAGGTAAAGTCAGGTTAGGTTAGGTTAGGTTTGGTTAGGTTAGATAGTGTGCCTGAGTTGGATAAACCGTAGTACATCTACCGTAATACATCTGGCGTGGTAACAGTTCGAGTATGTGACGCCGTTTTCTATTTAAAAATGGTTTAACAGAAACAATCGAAGAAAATACTTACAGTACGTATAGATGTACAACATCTCCAAAAAGTATCGAGACCCCACTAAGGGTCCGGCGGAACATAACAATGAACGATAGTCTCAGACGCGTGCATGTATCGGGTTGGGTTGGGTTGGGTTGGGATGGGATGGGTTGGGATGGGTTGGGTTGGGTTGGGTTGGGTTGGTCCTGTCCCGACGTTTCATATTCTTTCGGACGCTTGGGGACTCGATACTTTTTGGATTGGCTGTACCTAAACTAAGATTATGGAGCGAACTTTTATACACTGGAGGCAGCTAGCGTCCTTGTTTAACTTAAAACCTACAACCTCTAGAGATGAAACTTCTGCTCCTAAATCCGGTGATAAGCAACAGGTATCAGCACATCTCTGACCCCCTGAGAGATGGTGTCTGTTAAGGTCCTCCAGACTGAGATACACTACCAGCAAGTGCTTTAAGGTCAAGGGGCTCAGGCAGTTATCGTACACCTGTTGAGGCTCTCAGTCTAGAGTGGCCAATGCCTAGCTTGACCAGGACAGTCTCCCGCCCCCGTAACACTCAGGGACACGTCCAGAGGCTTATCTCTATTGTGATCTCCCGGAGTTTGTTTGGGTCAAGAATGTCATCCCGTCATCGCTCTTAAGTGGTTAGTTTAGATGAGGTAAGGTGAAGTTAGATTAGGTAGGACAAGGATAGGTCAGATTAGATTAGGATAGACGAGTTTAGTTCAGGTGAGAATAGGGTAGGTAAGACGAAGTATGGTTACTATGTGTTTTACTGGAACAAACTCTAGATATATTAAATCTCTCAACACACACACACACACACACACACACACACACACACATCCTTGACCACCAAAGGGTCAAGACGTACCTGGCGCTCCTCTCGGAGCAGCCAGGTCAACTGTTAAGTTGGCCCATACCAACTCCCTCCCCTGAGCCCTCCTCCCCACCGGAATATCAACAAGTTCTCGCCAGAAGTTACAATTTCATTTAGGAAAGGAATGGAACCAATGTTGAACAGAGGTGAACTGTGGTGAACAGTGCTTAAGTCAGTGAGAACAACTCAACAGTAACAGTCGCACCCAAGTTAACCTTCACACAGTGAGGTCCCAGGTACCCAGTGATAACGGCCCCCGCGAGACCCAACAACAACCACCGATGTGTTAATCCGTCTACGATAGGAAGGCCTGGGGACCAAACTCACTATATAACACCATCTGTGAGGGAATTACTACACCACATGTCCCCATGCAACACCATATGTGAGGGAACACACCACGAGTTCTCACTGCCACCACCCACAGAGGGAATTACTACACCACGAGGTCCCTCATAACACCATTCAGAGGGAATCATTACAATGTTGCCAGCCCCTCATAACACCATCTGTGAGGGAATTACTATACCACGTGATGCCCTCATAACACCATTCAGAGAGGGAGCATTACACCACGTGAGGCCCCTCATAACACCCATCTGTGAGGTGTAATTACTACACCACGTGAGGTCCCTCATAACACCATCTGTGAGGTAATTACTACACCACGTGAGGCCCCTCATAACACCATCAGCGAGGGAATTACTACACCACGTGAGGTCCCTCATCACATCATCTGTGAGGGAATTACTACACCACGTGAGGTCCCTCATCACATCATCTGTGAGGGAATTACTACACCACATGAGTTCCTCCTAACACCATCTGGGAGGGAGTTACTACACTACGAGTTTGCTGTTCAACACCTACATTAATCTGTATGTTCACTGTATGTTTCTTTACCTTTCTCTAATGAAGGCTTTTGTTAAACCACCAATGTATGTAATAAGGCATTTATGTCCAATGTATATTTTCAGCCTTCGGGCTGCAGAACTTTTTCAATAAACCGCTAATTATTATTATTATTATTATTATTATTATTATTATTATTATTATTATTATTATACACGTCTTATATCTGGACAAAGGCTACAAAACAGGAGGAGGAGGAGGAGGGGAAGAGGGAGATGGTGCATTACTATGTCATCAGCCCTCCTGATTGAGAAATATCTCTTCCAATAACTTATTATGAAAATTCGAACCTTACCACATTACGTGGACCTCATTTCAAACGTTTAGGGTCCTTGGGTGGCTTGATGAGTATCTTTATTAAAAATCAGCAGGTGATGTACCACCCTTCTCTCCTGGACGTGCGGTGCCTCACGGAGCGCGATGTGAGGCGTCTGTTCGCCAACACCCCTCGCTCTTTCGGTATCCGATGCCGGATCGTCGTTGGTGAATAGATCAACAGTGAACACTTACTGGTGCCGGGTGAAGGCATGCTCTTAACCCTCGTCCTAAAGCAAAGTTTCCACTCGGTATCAATCTTCCGCTGCCAAGATGGTCGCTTCCTTTACTTCGACCCCAGGCCCCGCCCTATCCACGGCTCCTTCAGGGATTACGCTGTCCGTCACAACATTACTCGCCTGGAGGTGACTCAGGTGAAGGCTCACGTCCAACACTTTGGGTACAGGACCTGCGCCTACCACGCCGTCACCTTCCTTGATTATGCCACTTCATGTGGTCAACGTGACTCTTAGCTGATGGTGAAGGAATACAAGGCCTACCTGGGCACCTTTACCGACCTCGCCGTAGTCCGCCGTGTACAATTCCTCCTGACGGAGTTTGCTAACGATATCAACCTGTCCCTGAAGGCCACACCGAAGAGCATCCCCGTCATGAAGTTTCCCGTCACTGCCCAACAACTATCTGTCCCGGAGGCCTGAGTCTTTACTGAGGTTCATCCACCTTGTCCAGTGACCAACACTGCCAACTACAAGATGTCCCACAGTACAACGACCAGCTACCCATCCCCCCGGTGAGACACACACACTCACACACACACACACACACACACACACACACACACACACACACACACACACAAAAGAGAGACAGACAGATGCATGATTAGTCAATATAATTAAACCTAATTAAAGTATTATATACAGAAAATAAGGTGATTAAACAAGTTTTTATTATCAACAAAAGTGTAAATCAGAGTTGGCAATCCTTCCTAAGTGTTGTTGTCGGCAGTGATACATCAGGTTCCCTTTAAGGGTCACAATGATAACACTCCTTCCCCCACTGTAAGACTCAACATACACAAGTTCCTCCAGCAAAATTATGTTATGTCACCTCACAAGTTTCAATCATAACAACAAAAACTCTCGCCCTCTTCTCTCCCACCCACTACAAGCACACACCCACCCACCCCCGCACCCACCCACACACACACAGGTACGTTAAACACCCAGACCTTCATCCTTCCAGCAGTCATTTCCTCGGGAGACTTAACGTGAGTATTACTGAAACAAAGAGACTCGCGTAGCTCCTCACCTGATCCTCTCTCTGGTGGGGTCTAATCCTTCGGTCAATCTGGATTCGATTCTCCCTTGTGATTTCTGACACCTGGGAGGCTTTTGTGAAGAGCTTTTGGGTTTTTACTGCTACGTTAAGCTCCAGTTGATTCAGGTTTACAGTGGAGCTGGGTGGTGGGGATGGGGATGGGGTAGGTAGGGAGTGGGGGTGGTTAGTGGGGAGTGGGAGGGTGGCTAGTGGGGAGTAGGAGTGGGGAGTGGGGGTGGTTAGTAGGGAGTGGGAGGGTGGTTAGTGGGGAGTAGGGGTACAGGGGAGTGGGGTGGCTAGGGAGGGGGTGGTTGGTGGGGAGTGGGGTACAGGGGAGGCAAGGCTGGTGGGGAGGGGTGGTTGGTGGGGGAGTGGAGTGGTTGGTGGGGAGGGGGGTGGCTGGTGGGAGTGGGGGTGGCTGGTGGGGAGGGGGTGGCTGGTGGGAGGTGGCTGGTGGGGGTGGTTAGGGTGGGGAGGCGGGGGTACAGGAGTGGTTAGTGGGGATGGGGAGTGGGGGAGAGACCTCTTGCTCTCCTACGTGCAGTGTTGTTTGTTCAAAAGGAAAATACACAAGTGTTTTAAGTTTGTGTTTTTTTTTAATCTTTGGGAATACCTGAAGGATTTTGTAATGTATAGTAATTTTATAGTTTAAAATTTTATAGTTAGATTTTTTAAGAGTTAATAGAGTTTTATAGTTTTTATTTATAGTCGTATAATTTATTGTTTTGTAGTTTATCGAGTTTCAAAGGTTATAACACGGTGCTTTAGCTCACAGGAAGCGGGAATTTGAGTGTTATATTCAAAGATGCAGGATTAACTTAGAGTACGATGACCTGACCCTTTAAGAACGATGACCTGACCCTTAGAGTACGATGACCTGACCCTTAGAGTACGATGACCTGACCCTTTAAGAACGATAACCTGACCATTTGAGAACGATAACCTGACCATTTGAGAACGATAACTTGTCTTACTCAAATAAACAAAGAAACTGAACTAAAGGGATCAAGTCATTGTAATCACCAAGGGATTAAATCATCGTACTCAAAAGTGATTAAGACTCATTGTACTCAAACTGGGGATGAAATAGTACTCAAGGAGGAAATGGGTTACCTACAATAGGCAAAAAATACGTCTTATAGAAGTAAACAATACGTAGACAATTTGTGGAAGGGTAGGATGGTGTTTATTGTCTATACTTCCTCTTCTGTTGTTTATAACGTGGAGACTATTTCCGCCTTACGATATATTGTAGACAAATGGTGAGTGACATTGTGAGTGAGGCTAATGTTAAATGCTGCTGCCTCGTAACTGTTGCATTCAGAGGAAGAAAGGAAAGAAGGAAGGAAGGAAGGAAGGCAGAGTAGGGGAAGGAAGTGCTCCGAGTAAAGAGAGAGAGAGAGAGAGAGAGAGAGAGAGAGAGAGAGAGAGAGAGCGAGAGAGAGAGGTGTGTGTGTGTGTGTGTGTGTGAGATACTTCACATTTTCGAGTTGGAGCAGAAATAAAGAAATCAAAACAATCAACAAGACACATAAACAAAAATATCCTCCTCGTTGTCAGTATTCCATAGAGATTACCACTCCACAGTTGGGGAGTTCTGACAAGCTCCACGCACACTATACTGAAGCCACCACGAGGGCATCTGGGAAGGCTCATGGATTTTTATACAGAACCTCTACCTGTCATAATTCACTTATAAACCACTATACACTAGCACTCTTTGGCACCACCTACCTCAGTGTATGTACCTTGTCATATCAAAAAGCAATTCAAGTTTAGAATATACCTTCAATCCTTAGCCAGGGAACACCTCAGTGATTAAATATAACATGGGTACTCTGATCTCTCTCTGTGCTATATATTTATCGAAGAAAAAAATAGTCAAACACTAGAGAGACGAGATTGACACTGTTATAAAAAAATCGTATTAACCCCTTGAGTACGATGACTGGACCCCACAGTCGTGTCATCGTACTCAAAAGGCACAGGTACACAGATGATTACCTTTGTCTAATTAAGGGTTTAGATAACCTACACGATTGGTCAAGATATCTTACTCAATAGTTTTATGATCCATTGTACTCTGGTTAGGTTAGGTTAGGTTAGTGCAATATATATATATCAGGGTCAAAAGTCAAAGGTTGAAAGTGCTTATTGCTTCATTAATCACCTTCAGCTTTTGTTCATAAACTGAGAAAAAAAATCTTCTCTGGAGTAAAAATAATTATAATTTGTTACAGCTAATTTATTAAAAAAATCAATTTCAATAAAGATTATTTTTTTATTTGTGTCGCGTGAAAAATATCTAGGCAGAATTAGTGACCCAATTAATGTTTGTTTGTTTGTTTGTTTTTTACTGTAAGGTTTATTGTTATATTCGTCAAAAGGGATAACTAACCCTGGATTATTTTAGGATAGATGACGTACATGTAAACAAAGTTGATATGATAGATGTATTTATCCAGTGATCTGCCACCAAATGATGTGTGTGTGAGTGAGTGAGTGAGTGTGTGGTGTGTGGTGTGTGTGTGTGTGGTGTGTGTGTGTGTGTGTGTGTAGTGAGTGAGTGGTGAGTGAGTGAGGAGAGTGAGTGTGTGTGTGTGTGTGTGTGTGTGTGTGTGTGTGTGTGTGTGTGTGTGTGTGTGTGGTGGTGGTGGTGGTGAGTGTGGGTGGTGAGTGTGGTGAGTGAGTGGGCAGGTGGTGGTGGTGGTGGTGAGTATATGTGTGTGTGTGTGTGTGTGTGTGTGTGTGTGTGTGTGTGTGTGTGTGTGTGTGTGTGTGTGTGTATCAACCATGATCTGCCTCACTCTCGGTAAATAAAACCAAAGAGAGAGAAAGAGAATCACGAAACTTTAAATAAATAACTTTCCATAACTTAACATCATCTCTAAACGTCAATACAAGAAGCAGCAAACATAAATTTTATCTCATAACTTTTCTATAGACGTTATATTTACACAAACATATGTTACCTTTCGCCAATCATCACACAGAGGAAAAACAAATTGAAGTGGTCTTACCTGGCCTGCCCCCAGGGAGAGCCACACAAGATGGGGGATAATGTATTGGAATGAAAAATTGAATTCTTTTCTGTACGAGACAAAATTCATCAATATATATTCAGACCGTCAAGAAAAATCTCTCAGGGTATTGAACCTGGACCCAGATTCCGGGGGGTTGGAGGGAGGGATGGGGGGTGGGGTGGGTTATGGCGGGGTGTTTACTCGCGGCCTATTGGCAGGAAGAAAGGTAAACATGCCCCAGGGCTACCAACCAAAGCTAACGCCGCGGGTTATCCATATTTTCATTTCCTTATCTGTGATTTTTTTCCTCCCGTAATGAAGTAACTATTAGGGTCAAGTGACGTGGAATATGATTTGATTTTGTCTTCATTTAGTGCAGTATAAGTGTCAATTATTCCAGTGATTTCCGTAGCACAATAAGCCACGTCAATCTCCAGTACATAATCTTGAAGTAAGTTTTAGTCTTATTTAAAAAAAAAAATTCACATCCCGCTAACGTTACCAGCTGGTATAAAAAGTCAACAAACGTCTATAGCACTCACCAGGTGTTGGCTGTCAAGGTAAACACTCCCACCCTGTATAAATATCAACCATCACCAATGTCACCCCAACACTTTTTGTTTTTTTTCTATAATTTGGACGAGTTGTTTCGATGTGTACAAGTCTTAAGTTAAAAAGACACCACCGCCGGAACTGCACCATCCTCCAGGAAGCGGCGGAAGCATTTTAGATTCTGCTCAAGTAGACCATTTGTGGCGACGAGGCTGTGAGGGTGGTGTTATCGCACTACCCTTCCTTCACCCAACCACTACCTGAAGGGCAGTGGTTTGCCTTTCTCTAAAAGGGAGGGGGGGCTGGGAGAAGAGGTGATAGCGAGCGGAGCCAACAAAACCATTATAACCCGCGTCTTCCTGTTATTAATCCAGCCAGTGCCTCAATCCCACCCCCCACCGTCCCTTGTCATAGTACCAGATGCTGGCTGCCCTTCATCCACCACCACACACCATCACCACATCACCATCACCACTATCACCATCACCACTATCTAAAGAACGACTAAAAAATAATAAAAAATAAATAAAAATAGAAACTTTCCACATCATGTCTCGCCCAGGTCAGGAACCGAGTGAGTTTTGGGGGATATTTTTCCTGTGCGTGGAAGGACTCTCTCAGAATCCACAAGCAGCCTGTTACTCTATCCTGTAGGTGACAAAAACACCGCCAGGGATATAATAGTGATAATCCACACCAAGGTCTTCATATATTTCATAGCCCCTTTAATGTTGACCAGCGGCTAGAATACGCCACCACACGGTAGGTAAAGATGCAAGAATGTTATATGTAATAAAGTAGGTCCACACACACACACACACACACACACACACACACACACACACACACACACACACACACACACACACACACACACACGATTAGAATGACGAAGACAACAAGAAAGTCAATACACATGGGAAGCAAAACTGAATGTCATAAAACAAAAAAAATTAAAATAAACCTAAAACATTAAACAAGCAGAAAAAAAAATAACCACAAAAATAGAAAAATAACAACTATCCACATTAAGGAAAATAAAAAAAATAAAAAAAAATAAAAAAGGTGAAAACGTGAAAAAAAAACACAAACGTAATGGTGAGAAAAATATGTGTCCACAACTCTCATTAACCACAAACACACGGATATCTATCTCTGACATCGCTAGGTGGCGGGAAGGGAGGGTTAGAGGGGTGATGGGTGGCGTAGTGGGGGAAGATGGGGTGGGGTGGGGTGGGGTGAAGATGGGGTGGAGTGGGGTGGGGTGGGTGGGGTGAGGTTGGGGTGGGTAACAATTAACTCGTCACCCCCGGTATAACCCTTCAAGAATCCAAGTCATCATACACAGTTTAAGTCTTCATCTCCCCAAGGATCCAAGGTAATGTATTCTCATGGACTCCAGGTCAGGTCAGGTCAGGTCAGGTCAGGTCAGGTCAGGTCAGGTCACCTTTAATTCGACGCTGGACACTAAAGCAAGGAAAACTATAATCTAAATTTATTTATAAGAATCATGGAGCGATTTTAGAAGCGGCAGGACTGTGAGAACGTCAGTCAAGTCAGTCAGTCAGTCAGTCGAACGGACAATCACAACACGGGAAGCCAATCAAAGGGTGTCAAGGTGATACGTCAAATTCACCCAAATATTGTTTTTTGACTCGTCGGCGATATATTGACAGATTCTAGTCGAGTCCTACCGTCACCATCACTCGGTTCAGCACCAACCTTTATCGCCACCATCAACATCACCATCACCACATGCATCACCATATACATATCATCCACCATCACCACCATCAACATCACCATCACCACATGCATCACCATATACATATCATCCACCATCACCACCATCAACATCACCATCACCACATGCATCACCATATACATATCATCCACCATCACCACCATCAACATCACCATCACCACATGCATCACCATATACATATCATCCACCATCACCACCATCAAACCATCACCATGCATCACAACAATCACCACCAACCACCAAACATCACTCACCATGCATCACCATATACATATCATCCACCATCACCACCATCAACATCACCATCACCACATATACATATCCACCACACCATCAACATCACCTTCACCACATGCATCACCATATACATATCATCCACCATCACCACCATCAACATCACCATCACCACATGCATCACCATATACATATCAATAAACATCACCAATATCACCTTACTACTTATACGATCTGGATTACCACCAACACAATCAGTCAAGTACCACCATTAGCTGTTTCCCGGCTCCCAACAACCAGCTCTCGACGGAAGACAACCGTGTGATGAACAAAGAAGAAAACCTTGGGTGAGGAGAAGACAAGGGGCACTCAAGGGTCCTCACAGCTAACTAGTGGTATACGAGTCTCCAACGCGTCACGGTCACCCTCATGCTTAACCTAGGTTCACTTAGGACTCGAGCTTAAGGAGATGTATATATTTAACCACGTCCTCCATCACTCTTCCCTCCCACGACACACTCCTCCCTCCCTCGACACACTCCTCCCTCCCTCGACACACTCTCACACACCTCCCTCCCTCGACACACTCCTCCCTCCCACCACACACTCCTCCCTCCCACCACACACTCCTCCCTCCCTTGACACTCCACCACGACACCCCTCCCCCAATAACACCCAGGAAGGAAAAACTGACCTTAAGTAGCAAACATAAACATTAATCCCACCGACTTCAGAATCAACAGTGAACAATTAAATCCACTATATAACACGGGACAATATCCACCATCGATACCAAGAAAAAAATCCATCTGACAAAAAAAAGGTAAAAAAAAAAAAAAGACCCACACCTCTCAAAAGAACTAAAAGAACCAATCTATCGAGTGAAGTTTTTATATATATATTTATCTTTTATATCTATATCAATATATCTATAGGCCGGTAGATCTTTTTTTATTTCTTTTTTATAGTTCCCATAAGGCCATCTCATATTTGGCCTCTTGGGTAATGCTGGATAAATGTCAGGAGCTACATTGGTGAGGCGTCGACGAGGAAACTGTTAATGTCAGGAGCTACTTTGGTGAGGCGTCGACGAGGAAACTGTTAATGTGGAGGCGTCGACGACCTGAACTGTTAATGTCAGGAGCTACTATTGGTGAGGCGTCGACGAGGAAACTGTTAATGTCAGGAGCTACTTTGGTGAGGCGTCGACGAGGAAACTGTTAATGTCAGGAGCTACTTTGGTGAGACGTCGACGAGGAAACTGTTAATGTCAGGAGCTACTTTGGTGAGGCGTCGACGAGGAAACTGTTAATGTCAGGAGCTACTTTGGTGAGTCGTCGACGAGGAAACTGTTAATGTCAGGAGCTACTTTGGTGAAGCGTCGACGAGGAAACTGTTAATGTCAGGAGCTACTTTGGTGAGGCGTCGACGAGGAAACTGTTAATGTCAGGAGCTACTTTGATGAGGCGTCGACGAGGAAACTGTTTATTTATGAGACGTTCTCCCTCACCGTCCCTCATTCCCTTCCTTCCCCTCTAAGCCCAACCCCTTCAAGATGACCCTCTCATGTGTTCTCTCCTGTCTTAAGACCCTACGATAGCTGGTGTACGATGACTTATAGGTGTGTACGATAGTTGGTGTACGATGACTTGTAGGTGTGTACGATAGTTGGTGTACGATGACTTGTAGGTGTGTACGATAGTTGGTGTACGATGACTTGTAGGTGTGTACGATAGTTGGTGTACGATGACTTATAGGTGTGTACGATAGCTGGTGTACGATGACTTGTAGGTGTGTACGATAGTTGGTGTACGATGACTTGTAGGTGTGTACGATAGTTGGTGTACGGTAACTCAGACATGTACATGCGACGCCTGGTCTTGTGTACACTCACTAAAACGAAATATGATGACTTGGGTTCTAGAGGATGATGACTTAAACTGTGCATGATGACTTGGGGTCTAAACACTATTACCACTCGCTAGGTTAACCCATGGCTCTTGTCTGTACAGTTCTTGTCGGGTTAACCCATATGTCTTCACGCCGTCAAAAATAACTCTTTATCATCCTGTAACTCACTCCGTGTTCCATCGTGTCATTTCACTAACACGGAAGCATCAGTACAGACAGACACAGACAAGGACATCCATTAACAGCTCCCAAGACATCAAAAGAGTAATGGGCTTTACTACGTCGCATCACCTTGTATAAACAAAAAGTTGAGGCGTTCATTTATTTCTCAGGAAGATTGCGTTATATAAGAGTAACTCGAGCCTTTGATCACCAGGCCATCATCCCGGCAGATAATGCATCCTAATAACTTGGCCAAGATCAACACGAGGACCTGGTAGCAGTGGCTCCGTCAGTGTTTGAATAAGTTGCTCGAGTTGTTTGTTTTTGTTAGTATAAGTTGTATCACCACCACCGGAATGATTGGTCGGCTGCCTGAATTATTTTGAGAGGATGTTGGATATATTACATTTGGTGCGAGATACAGCGGCTTAATGTGTGCTATAAACACTGTGGTTATTTAGGAACTTCTGCAGTGTGTGGCAGTATATCTCAGCAACTACCAGCTCCAGAATGCTGCTGTAAATTGAGAAAAGTTTTCATTCGACCTCATGGTGCGTAACGCCATGCTCGTTACTGGCATGTTGTAAGAAGGAGGCAAACATTCCTAAGGAGATGCTGCAATTTATGTGTATATATGATGCCCCGGGTAGTGGCGGGTCACATACTGAAGATTTAGCAAGTATTTAACTCTTAAGCTCAATAATGTCTTGAAATAAATAACCATTGTTTTATAACCTAACCTGACCTGGCCTGGCCTAACCTAACCTTACCTAACCTTACCTAAGTCTGAACACGAACGCTGTATTGTAAACATTGACACCATGGTACACAACTCCTGGTTAACCGAGTGTCCGTAATAAACTACAACAAGCTTGAGCTGTGCTTGATAAGATGTAGTTACATACAATTCAGGTGTCGTATGAAAGGTGACAGAGAGGAGGAAATGGTCTATTTACCCCACCCAAAGCAGTTTCCTTCTCGATGACCTCAGAGCAGCGGGAAGCGGGGTAGGGAGTGGGGCTGTGACTCCCAACCACCCCCCCCCCGTCACCCACTCCACGCCCCCTCACCTGGATCATCATCGCCCCCCCCCTCCCCGGTAAAAGTGATCATACATACATACTCGTACCTGTCCATCGCTGTAGTATAAACTCTCATCTATACCCGACTGGCGTGTTGGTGTGCGTGGTCAGATTGTGGGATCATTAACGTTATTTTTATGTACCGCTGCGGTGTTACATGTTAGCTGTAACTTTCACACATCGAATCTTTGTCCGTTGTGTAAGAATTATATTTTATTTGTACGTACAACTGTAAGCTGCCTTGTTCTATACATTCATTTTCTTCAGTTTGTCCAGCAGTGTACGGTATATATTGGTGCTTTATATCACTGTGGTGTTTTATGGTGCGAATATTCATCTTGCTTTTACTCCTCTCTTGAACGACTACAGCCCAAGTTCTCTGTTTTGTTGTGATGGATTGGAAGCTTTCATTCCGACAGCTCTCGCGTTATTTACAGAGGTGGTGCTTCGTGATCTCTCCCAAGTGGTGTGATGGGGGAAGGTGGCCGTGCCTAACAGTGTGGCAGAAACAGCTCCTACTGAAAGAGTTAACAGCGGAAATAACATGTAGCACAGCTGAGAAGTCCACGCATTTTATTTATTTAAAGACTCAATAATTTCGTAAACTGGAGCAGAATCAGTTAGGGTAAAACAAAAAGACAGATATACACACGGTAACACACCCCATGTGAAACAATTTGTCTCTTGCATAGAAAATGTGTTTATAGTTTGTAATACCCGAGTGTTGTTTCAGAGTTTTGTACCTCACACCTTACTGACGCGTGGCTTTCTTTAGGCATCCAGAAGGATTTTAAAAACAGAAAATACAAAGAGATCTTTAAGGGATTATGTCAAGGATTCCATGTTGGCTCAATATTATTTTGGAAGTAAGCACACATGCACGCATACATGCACATACGAGCACACATGCACATACACACACACAACTTGGCCTTCGTGGGGTGAGAATATGTTAACATGTTCTCGGTATGTGTCTGGGTCAGCCTGGTAACCATCACCCTACACACGTGCCTCTGACTATGGCCTACACCAACAAACTCCCGACGGTACACCAAAACAACACACCGTTTAATGATCACTATTGGACTATGACACAAGAGTGACTATTCATCTAAAGAAGACTGAGATTATCGTTCAACAGCGTATCAGATCTAACTACAGTATAATAGTCAGTAGTCGGTGTTAACACTCGGCATACGACCAATGTATATCCCCCACCTCACCAGTGAGATACCGCCTCCACAAAACAATGGATCAAGAGAAACTTAGTACACTCACCCTCTCACCGCCCTTTTATTATCATCTTGCACTATCTCTCAGTTTGGGGAGAAATAACTATATCATTCTCCCCACCGCCATCTTCTGCCACCTGGGGTACCTAGCCAACGAGATGCTGTTCGACACAATAACAAAAACACCTCCACGACCTCACACAAAACGTTACAAGACCAGCTGTCTAAATCACACGCAAGCTGTCTAAATTCCACACAAGTAGTATAATTCCCATTCAAGCTGTCCAATTCCCACTCAAGCTGTCTAAATCCCACCCAAGCTGTCTAAACCCCACCCAAGCTGTCTAAACCCCACCCAAGCTGTCCAAACCCCACCCAAGCTGTCTACTTCCCACCCAAGCTGTCCAAACCCCACCCAAGCTGTCTAAATCCCTCCCAAGCTGTCTACTTCCCACCCAAGTAAACCCCACCCAAGCTGTCCAAACCCCACCCAAGCTGTCTCCCAAGCTGTCTACTTCCCACCCAAGCTGTCTAAACCCCACCCAAGCTGTTTAAATCCCACCCAAGCCGTTTAAATCCCACCCAAGCTGTTTAAATCCCGCTCAGGCAATCTAAACCCCCACTCAAGCTGTTTAAATCCCGCTCAGGCAATCTTAACCCCACTCAAACTGTTTAAATCCCACCCAAGCCGTCTAAATCCCACCCAAGCTCTCTAGATCCCACCCAAGCTGTTCAAATCCAAATCATAGTAGTAAAATCCACCCCAGGCTCTCTAAACCTGGCCCTACTGTTACAGCGGAATTGACGGACGAGTTAAATACACATCCCACCACATTTTTTGATACACATCCCAACACATTTTTTGATACATCCCAACACATTTTTTGGTATTGGAAAACCTCGATACCAAAAATGACGTATGACTTTTAAAGGACAATATGTGAAATTAATTGATCTTACTCGTGGAGGAAAGTGTAATTCCCTTTTGGATACTGATTTCGACGACTCCTTCTTCGGGTGGTAAATGACAATACACTCTCAGTCTAATTATATGTATCTTGGCAACCCATGCGATCGATCACAAGAAAAAAAAAAACCTTCCTTACTTCCTTATTAACCACCACCCCCCACCACTCCCCCCAAAAATGGCTCCCGTATATACATGACTGGTACACCCATTCGCTACAATATGGATGATGATACTCCACACAATCAATCACAGGAAGATAGAAAAAAAAACCACAAAAACTATACACAAAAAAACAGTGCCATGGTTAGTTAGCATATTCACCCCCCTGTCACTCTAATATAGATGATAATAACACACATACACGATCAATCACAACATTTCTTTATATTCTCAAAAAAAAATAATAATAATAATAACTGTATCGTATAGTGAATGATATATGTACGACGTTGGTAGGGTATTTAAGGCTGAATGTACGATAGCAGCGGCGGCGCCTGAGACTATGCTATAAATCAGAGTCTCCCGCGCCGCCGATGTCAACATTGTGGGTCAAGCGTGCGTCGTCCTAGCGGTGTTCGTTGCCTGCTGTGATAGATAGAATATTGTTGTGTCGCGCCTCCATAAATTTCCCGTGACTATTTGAAGTTTAAGGAGCCCTTCCCTGTAAATTATTGCTAAGAGACGAACTGGAATTTTTTTCTAATATATACGTGTGTGAAGATTTTACCAACACGTTACTGAAGTTGAAATACTACTGATGATAAAAGTGACGAGGAAAAATACTACTACTACTACTACTACTACTACTGTTACTACTTTTACTAATATTAATAATGGATCATATAAACACTAGCCCCACCTAGCTTATTCCACCACCTGACGACTAAACATTATCTAGGTTAGGTTAGGTTAGGTTAGGTTAGGTTAGGTTAGGTTAGGTTAAAAGGTATAATAGACTGATCATAAATCTTCAAGTGATTCCATTAAAATAACAAATAACAACAATAACAAGAGACGACTAACACTAACAACACTCACCACCTGTTCCTTCATCTTGGCTCACCACCTCCCCCCCCAGCTATATCAACAAACCTTCACAATCAAATTATAACCTTTTCCCCTGCTGACTCTAACCTCTCCTCAACCTCGTTCCAGACAATCTCTTACCTCACATTTTACGTCCGTACTTCAATTACCCGAGCGGAACTGACCAGCAGGATGAGGAGGGAGGGGGTAGGTGGGGGAGGGAGTGCCGTTTGTTGGTGGTGGTGGTGATGAAGGTGTCCAATGTTCACGTGACAGCGAGGTTCTGGGTGGGGGTGGAGTGGGGGTCCCGCTAGGTGGATCATACACACACAGACATAAAACACACACACACACACACACACACACACACACACACACACACACACACACACACACACACACACACACACACACACACACACACACACACACTAATCAAGGATCAAGTGTGAATGATGGTGTCGGTTTTGCTGGATGGTTCTGATGATTATATTTATTATTGGTGTTTTTTGGGGGGTGTTTATCAGACGGTGTTTTGTTGTGTCTTATAATGTGACTGACACTGACACACACACACACACACACACACACAGAAGAGGAGCTGGTGTCGGCATCGATTTTACACTGTGGTTCGAAACCCAAATGAATAAGCGAGAGGCGAGGGAGTGTCACATCCCTTATATACTGCAGGAATAAACACGACTTTTGTTTTATTTGACAACATAACAAAGGATCGGTAAAATGGTGTGACTTTGAGCCTTATTGTAAAAGTAAATTGACACACATTCTCAACATCTCCGCCGTGTTATTTGTTTAATGGAAGACCTGATAGACACAAGTCCTTAAAAATAACAAAAGCAAAAATATAAAATAACTATGACAAAGAATATTTCACCTGAAGACTAGTCATTCAGGTGTGGGTTAATCTTCAGGTGTTTTAAAGAATTGTGTATATAAGTAAGGTGAAGCTAATGATGGAACACCACCTTACTCCCATGGTGTGTGTTACTGGGCGAGACGGTACACAATACATCTCCACAACACAACACAACACAACACAACAAAATTAAAACAATATTACCGAAACTACTGTGATGTTGAGTACAAATAGGGATATATTTTTTACCACATAATCCAAGAACTTTCTGATAAACGACACAGTACAATAACATGTTTAGTTAAATCACAATACAATTAAAACCAAAAAGTCTCATTCTGGGTCAAATTGCTATAGTTATCTCCAGTACTTGCTTCATCATTTGACCCAGCACCACCAAACACATCGTCCTGTTGTACAGTCATTATAACCCACCTAGTCTCCTCTTTGGTGGTAAGAAAAGTGACAGCCAGAGAAGTTTGCTACTAAATATGAAAAGAAATTACATTATTCCTGGGACAGACATGTGATAATATACGAGTTACTAAGAATATCAGAGAGAAAATCATGTTAAGAGCAGTGTGGGTGCAACATACTGTGTACTATAAGCCTTCGGTATGCAATGTATCAACACGTGGCTGGCACTGCACTCTACCGCCTCCACTAGGGATGCCACGGGATTGAACCACCGAAACTTTAGAACATGAGGCGAGCGTTATATCCACTCGCCCGCTGCACCCGAGGTAAAACACGTACAACAAAGATTCTAAAAAAAAACGAAAACACTTCCTGAAGTTTTGTAATTCAGAGTCGAGAAGTAAAGATAACTCGACCAGATATTATGAGGGGAGTTTGGTGGTATCGGTGGTGGTGAGTGTGTGGGGTGGGGGAGTTAACACACGGTACTATGGACGACCCTCCTCTCTCTGTCTCTGTCTCTCTCTCTCTCTCTCTCTCTCTCTCTCTTTCTCCCTCCTCCACACAGTGTCCAGGACGACCCTCCCTCCTCCACACAGTGTCTAGGACGAACCTCCCTCCTCCACACAGTGTCCAGGACGACCCTCCCTCCTCCACACAGTGTCCAGGACGACCCTCCCTCCTCCACACAGTAGACAAGAGATGGATCACCGGGAGACAAAAAAGTGCAATATATCTCCCCACTTTTTTATTTCTTGTTTACGACGGCTGCTTTTAGTCTTAGTGTTTATATATATATATATATATATATATATATATATATATATATATATATATATATATTGTGTGTGTGTTAATATGTTGTATATATTTATTGATGCGTGAACACTAGTAAGTGGGAATTTCTGTGTGGAGATATGTCGGTTGTTTTGGGTATATGTATGGACGTGTATTGACGTGTACGCATGTATATGCATGTGCACAAATCTAGATTTGCATGTGGCTTCATTCATGTAAGTATAACAAGAAAAAATACCATGTGGGAGTCTTCCTCACCACCACATTATTTAACCCACAACCAATCATACACACACTGTGTGCTCTTGTTGAATACCGCACACGATGAGTCCATCCACGGGCATGTGCGTGACAGCTGGCCATCTTAAGACACGTACACAGTGTAGCTCCGTGGCTGGCACTGTCTTGTAATGGACACGTAGGTGTGGGTGTCTACCTTGTGTTACACCGTCAATATGTGGGTGTTGGTGCTGGTGGTGCTGATGGTGGTTGTTATGGTGGTAGTGCTGGTACTAGTATTGTGCTTGTAGTGTTTATAGTGTTGGTGCTGGTAATGGTGTTGGTGGCTGTGGTACTAGAGTTGGTGGTAGTACTGGTAGCGATTATGGTGATGGGGTAGTGGTTATGGTGGTGAGGGTAGTTGTTATGGTGGTGGGAGTAGTGGTTATGGTGGTGAGGGTAGTGGTTATGGTGGTGAGGGTAGTGGTTATGGTGGTGGGGAGTATGGTTATAGTGGTGGGGTAATGGTTATGGTGGTAGGGGGTAATGGTTATGGTGGTAGGGGTAGTTGTTATGGTGGTGGGGGTAGTTGTTATGGTGGTGGGGGTAGTTATGATGGTGGCAGTAGTAGTAGTAGTAGTAGAGGTGGTGATGGTACTGGTCATGGTGATGGTAGTGGTGGTGATGGTAGTACTGGTAGAAATTGCAACAGTCACTATGTCTCCTACCAACATTATTCGGGTCATGCGTGAACAATGAACATAAAACACGCACGTACAGCTGTCATGGCGCTTGACAACACGCACATACACGTACATCATAAAACGCACACGGTATTAAGAAGCTTTAGAATTTATGACACACATGCACGCACACACACTTACAGCTTAAACGCACAAGATGTGAAAGAGAGTTCAAGACAAGGGTTCAAGAGACAAAAGGTTTCAAGACAAGGGTTCAAGAGACAAAGGGTTTCAAGACAAGGGTTCAAGAGACAAAGGGTTTCAAGACAAGGGTTCAAGAGACAAAGAGTTTCAAGACAAGGGTTCAAGAGACAAAGGGTTTCAAGACAAGGGTTCAAGAGACAAAAGGTTTCAAGACAAGGGTTCACGAGACAAAGGGTTTCAAGACAAGGGTTCAAGAGACAAAGGGTTTCAAGACAAAAGGGTTCAAGAGACAAAGGGTTTCAAGACAAGGGTTCAAGAGACAAAGGGTTTCAAGACAAGGGTTCAAGAGACAAAGGGTTTCAAGACAAAAGGGTTCAAGAGACAAAGGGCTTCAAGACAAGGGTTCAAGATCAAGGGTATAATACGACCTCTGTCTCTCACCCAAATGTTGACATCGAGTTCCTCTACCATGCTGAGGCCTCGATGTTAGTTAATGCACCAGGAGATCTTTATCACGCATTGTTATAGAAGAAGATTGTTGTAACGAGGTCCAGGTTGTCAGGGTAGATTGTTGTAACGAGGTCCAGGTTGTCAGGGTAGATTGTTGTAACGAGGTCTAGGTGATCTTTAATGAGAACATGACGTCATATTATGGGTCTGGTTTCTCTTGTTGATATTGGGTAGGTGAGAGAGAGAGAGAGAGAGAGAGAGAGAGAGAGAGAGAGAGAGAGAGAGAGAGAGAGAGAGTAATTGATCTATGAATTTTTTGGTTAGATGAGTAGGTAGATAGATTCATAGACAGAGTCTCTCGTTACCTGGGAATGTTAAGAGAGGCACCACACCCCTTTGTAAAGTTTAAAGCACACTTTTCTTCAGTCTCCCCAGGAGAAGTGAAGTGACTTTTGAAGCAAATAAATAAACTTAATGAAGGATGAAGGAAAGTCTGAGCCTGTCTGTCTCTGTCTGTCTGTCTGGGAGGGGAGGGGGGGGGGTGGGGTTGGGGGTGTGTGGGTGAAGATTGAGGGGGGGGTAGGGTAGAATAGGACTGTGTAGGGGGTAGGGTAGGGATCAGGGTGGGGGGTAGGGAGGATCAGGGTGGGGGGGTAGGGGTAGGATCAGGGGTGGGGGGTAGGGTAGGATCAGGGTGGGGGGCAGTAGGGATCAGGGTGGGGGGTAGGGGATCAGGTGGGGGGGGTAGGGTAGGATCAGGGTGGGGGGGGGTAGGGTAGGATCAGGTGGGGAGTAGGCAGGACTAGGGTGGGGGGGTAGGGTAGACTGTGGGGTGGGGGGGGCAGGGGTAGATCAGGGTGGGGGGTAGGGTAGACTAGGGGGGGGGTAGGGGTAGGATCAGGGTGGGGGGGTAGGGTAGATCAGGTGGGGGTGGTAGGATCAGGGGTGGGGGGGTAGGGTAGGATCAGGGTGGGGGGAGTAGGTAGGATCAGGGTGGGGGTAGGATCAGGGTGGGGGGGGATACACAAAAACACAGTCAGGTAGACAGACGGACAATGCACATCTTCGCCCTCCTGGCCTAATTGACACAATGGCTGACTGACTCACTTCTAAACTGACTGTCGTAAACTGGATGGACTCTCTCTCTCTCCATCTACTAAAAACTAACCAATTTACTTTACTGCTCCAATACATGAATGACTGGAGCCACATGTATGTCCTCTCACACGCATACGCACACATACATACACACACACACACGCGTATACATACACACACATATGCATACATACGCACACATGCACATGCAGCCACACACATATTTACAAACACATACACATATATATACGCGCTTACACACACACACACACACACACGAGCATACACATACACACATGCACATACATACATGAATAAGCAGTCATACACGTACATACATGCACACACAGCCTTACACTTACACACATTCATATACATGCAACTATACACATATAAAGATGCACATACATACATGTACACGCAGCCATTCACACACCAGCAACACACACACACACACACACACACACACACACACACACACACACACACACACACACACACACACTCAGTATTTTAGTCTACGCCATAGTGAAAATTGTATGTGTGTCGCTCAGTCATTCCTGGGAAAACAACGATATGAAAATCTATCAAATAAATACCCGGTGACCCATCAACCTGGACCCTGAGGCTGTACTGGGAAAAAAAAGTCGTATTTTCGTTTAGATTAAATAAATACAAAATCGTCACTGACAGTAATGCAAATCACCATCACAGCCATGGACTACACTACAATATTTGCATAAAGTCCTGACGATGTTTATACCATGGATTAATTTATATAACAACGATAGAGTATTTAATTTATATAGATACGATTAACTAATTTACATAGAAACAGGTGAACTGATTTGTATAGATAATATGGACTAATTTATATAGGATCTATTAACTAACTTATACAGGCGATGTATAATGTGTATAAAACAATGGTCTAATATACTCTTAATTTATATAGAAAGGATTAACGCTACAAAAACCATGACTTAATTAACACTACAGTAACCATGACTTACTTAACACTACAGTAACCATGACTTACTTAACACTACAGTAACCATGACTTAACACTACAGTAACCATGACTTACTTAACACTACAGTAACCATGACTTACTTAACACTACAGTAACCATGACTTACTTAACACTACAGTAACCATGACTTACTTAACACTACAGTAACCATGACTTACTTAACACTACAGTAACCATGACTTACTTAACACTACAGTAACCATGACTTACTTAACACTACAGTAACCATGACTTACTTAACACTACAGTAACCATGACTTACTTAACACTACAGTAACCATGACTTACTTAACACTACAGTAACCATGACTTACTTAACACTACAGTAACCATGACTTACTTAACACTACAGTAACCATGACTTACTTAACACTACAGTAACCATGGACAGATTCAGGGGGCAGAGACGTTGGGTTATCGTGAATAGACAGAGTGATCAAGGAAAGGAAGAAGATTAATGATTAGTTTTAATTAGTTTCGAGAGAGAGAGAGAGAGAGAGAGAGAGAGAGAGAGAGAGAGAGAGAGTATAATCACCGATGGACCTGTATTTAGTGACTATATTGAGTAAACAGTAAGAGCATTATGATGTACTACAATTTACTTAACAAAATATTATCTACTTTTTGTTCTTTGATTACTCCATAAACCATAAAATCTCTAATATATATATATATTTTTTTTTACGTAAACACAACCAAAAAGTATAATTTATCTAAGCACCAAGTTCAAAAATATTACGAGAGGATAATATAGCCCGTTGATTGCGACATGAATTTATAACACATTTCTAAATCATTGTGTCTGTTATTTTAAACCTCTAAAGCATTGTAAGGATGAGTTTGTTTACCTGGAGTTGAGATTTGAGTGATGCTGTGAAATTTGGTTCTGGGTTAAGGAAGGGAGAGGTGCTGACAGTGGTGACGATGACGCTGACGACGATAATGATGACGTCTCTCTCTCTCTCTCTCTCTCTCTCTCTCTCTCTCTCTCTCTCAATACTACTAGAGGAGTCGCATTCACTGAAGCTGCCAACACCATATACATTACCAGGAGAAGGTCACCTTACACTTGCTTGTCCTACACTTGAGCTGAGAGGTAAATGATGATGGAATGATGCATACAGGGTGAGGTCCTCTTGTACTAGGTGGGAGTAATAGAAGATTGGCGGGAGGAGCAGGATGGGCGGGAGGAGGAGGATGGGCGGGAGGAGGAGGATGGACGGGAGGAGGAGGATGGGCGGGAGGAGGAGGATGGACGGGAGGAGGAGGATGGGCGGGAGGAGGAGGATGGGCGGGAGGAGGAGGATGGGCGGGAGGAGGAGGATGGGCGGGAGGAGGAGGACTATTACTACACCCTTTCTTCAGAGGGCCATTGGATGTTACTGAATGATGGTCTTATGAAATTTGTTTCGTATACAGAAAACAATTATCAAAAACTTCATACAATAATAAACAGTCGTAATGTCACGCTGACCACAATGTTCTCGTCAAGTTTGATAGAAATAACTGTAAAACGCAAAGACTCTACATCAAAGCGTAATTCTTTAACATGGACGCGCAGTAAAACCCACTCATGGGAATTCAATGTTTGCCTATGTGCGAGTGTAAACTATTGTAGATGCACACGTGTGTGTTCCACTAACACCTTAAAGGGAGCTGCAGCTCTAGTGTCTCAGCTCACAAACATCCACACACTGCACCAGACTTTTACTAAAGACCTCGAAAACGATGCAGTATCACCAAATTATCAAAATTTAGAGAAATCTCGGAGCAGTTCAGAGTTGAGATCGTCTGAATTCCGAGATTCTACATTCATCCTCACCTCCATTACGGCCAGGGACCTTCATACACGGCAGGAGACGATGGCGAAGGATCTTGGACCACTTCTGAGAGGACCTCCACGAGATCCCGACAATCTTCCTGACGAAGGAGTAGCTTAACGTTTATGGGAGTCTCTGGCTCTTCTTTGGGATAGAGAGGCCCTTGAGTACAGTAATTCAGCTCCCTTTCAGCACGATGAGGCCATTCTCAGTGAAGGATGGGTTATACATTGAAAGTAAATAGACCAGTTGTCAGCATGGTGTCACCTCATGCGTACGACTGACTCCGTCTCAGCCTACAACGGTCCCATCTTTAGTTCTCACAAAGAAGACTTTAATTAGTCTACAAACCGTTCCTTCTCCTGTGTATGACACCTTCACCTCCTGTGTATGACATCTTCACCTTCTGTGGATGACACCTTCACCTCCTGTGTATGACACCTTCACCACCTGTGGATGACACACTTCTGTGGATTCACCTCCCTGACACCTTCACCTCCTGTGTATGACATCTTCACCTTCTGTGGATGACACCTTCACCTCCTGTGTATGACACCTTCACCACCTGTGTATGACACCTTCACCTCCTGTGTATGACACCTCTAGCCTCTGTGTGCGACGTTTTCATTAGCAGGAACAATACCACTATGACTCATGCACCAGAGGCCAGAAAACCAGGCAGGGTGTCATTGTGGTTTCCTACTGTGAGTCATGTATCAGTGTGCCATAATGAGTGCCACTGTAGGCCATATACCAGACTCCCACAAAGTCATATACCACAGTGGCTATGAGAGGGACGCGTACCAGAGTGCCACTGTGGACCATGTACCAGAGTGCCACTGTGGACCGTGTACCAGAGTGCAAATGTGGACCGTGTACCAGAGTGCAAATGAGGACCGTGTACCAGAGTGCCACTGTAGACCGTGTACCAGAGTGCCACTGTAGACCGTGTACCAGAGTGCCACTGTGGGTCGCTAGTGAGTGCCGCCGTGATCTGTGCACCGCCTGCTGGTGGGTTGGGTAGGTAAACACGCACCTGTGAGGGGGAACATGACGCTGGCTGCTGTAGGAGCTGATAAAACACAAAGTGAAAACCATGAAGAGAACAGACCGTGCCTGAGGTGTGGGGAGACTGCTGATGTGATAGGAAAAAAAATCCATATATCAGATAACAGCAATAACACCTAGTGACAACAACAGCACCAACAACAACAATAATAAAGATACTACTACTACTACTACTACTACTACTAATAATAATAATAAACTTACTATCTAAACAAATTAAGATCACAACTCTTCTCACAGTAACAAAATACCTAATTAATGTACAAACTTCCCTTTAACATATTCGTCATCACTGAAATATTAAAAACCTAACCACGTACTACAATATACTTGATAAACACGTAAATATAAAAATCGCAAAAAAAAAATAAAATAAAAAAATCGTACATACACGTAATCTCGGGTATATGTACACGTTGTGGAGCTACCGTGTACATCCCCTGCTTCACAAATATGTACAAACGTTCAGGTAAGGTAAACTCGCCCGGTGTTTCCTGCAAGAGGTTTACACATCGCTGTAATATTTCCCCCCAGTAATATTCACCAGCAAGTAGCGACGATAACACTATCTACGTCAAGTCACCGAGTTTGTTAAGGGAGTAATGTTTATGCTTTACCCCCCCCCCCCCAAAGACCAGCAAGGAACACGTGCTATATGGTATAAATTTCATATAACTATGCAAATACAAAATGAATCTGTATTTCAACCAAGACACACCCGGTAGTGCTTGTTATAAAGAATGAATGTCACGTAAAAACACAACAAAAAAACATGAAAAGTACATCAAGTCAGAAGTGAATAAGACCCTTAGTGGAGCAGAGCGAGGCATGCATGGGGAGTGATAGGATAAAGCACTGCCAGCGAACAAGTGTAGGTGCCATTACATCAACGGTACATGAAGACGAGAGAGATTTCCACGTCTCTTGGATCATAAAAAGGAACGCGGAGGAGAAGAGGGGGGATGAGATAGATTGTTGGATGTAAAAGAATACAACGTTAAGAGGCAAAGGGTTGGAAGCCACAGTCCTAAATTTAGCGAGAGGGTGTAGTCATATAGCTCGCTGAGGCTAGATAGTTATCATACAGCCACACCACACACGCGTACCAACACTCCACGCCGATAAGAAGCAAAAGGCGGAGAATAAACACTAGAGAGCAATAAAGCAAAACGTTTTCAGCTAACTCACAAGCCATACTGTTACAGGATAAGAACAATTAACACAGCTAACTCACAAGCCATACTGTTACAGGATAAGAACAATTAACACAGCTAACTCACAAGCCATACTGTTATGGGATAAGAACAATTAACACAGCTAACTCACAAGCCATACTGTTACAGGATAAGAACAATTAACACAGCTAACTCACAAGCCATACTGTTATGGGATAAGAACAATAAACACAGCTAACTCACAAGCCATACTGTTACGGGATAAGAACAATAAACACAGCTAACTCACAAGCCATACTGTTACGGGATAAGAACAATAAACACAGCTAACTCACAATCCATACTGTTACAGGATAAGAACAATAAACACAGCTAACTCACAATCCATACTGTTACTGGATAAGAACAATTAACACAGCTAACTCACAAGCCATACTGTTACGGGATAAGAACAATAAACACAGCTAACTCACCAGCCATACTGTTGCGGGATAAGAACAATAAACACAGCTAACTCACAGCCATACTGTTACGGGATAAGAACAATAAACACAGCTAACTCACAAGCTATACTGTTACAGGATAAGAACAATAAACACAGCTAACTCACAAGCCATACTGTTACGGGATAAGAACAATAAACACAGCTAACTCACAAGCTATACTGTTACGGGATAAGAACAATAAACACAGCTAACTCACAAGCCATACTGTTACAGGATAAGAACAATAAACACAGCTAACTCACAAGCTATACTGTTACGGGATAAGAACAATAAACACAGCTAACTCATAAGCCATACTGTTACGGGATAAGAACAATAAACACAGCTAACTCACAAGCCATACTGTTACAGGATAAGAACAATAAACACAGCTAACTCACAAGCCATACTGTTACGGGATAAGAACAATAAGCACAGCTAACTCACAAAGCCATACTGTTACGGGATAAGAACAATAAACACAGCTAACTCACAAAGCCATACTGTTACGGGATAAGAACAATAAACACAGCTAACTCACAAGCCATACTGTTACAGGGGATAAGAACAATAAGCACAGCTAACTCACAAGCCATACTGTTGCGGGATAAGAACAATAAACACAGCTAACTCACAAAGCCATACTGTTACAGGATAAGAACAATTAACACAATAACTCATAAGCCATACTGTTACAGGATAAGAACAATAAACACAGCTAACTCACAAGCCATACTGTTGCAGGATAAGAACAATAAAACCACAGCTAACTCTAAAGCCATACTGTTGCGGGATAAGAACAATAAACACAGCTAACTCACAAGCTATACTGTTACAGGATAAGAACAATAAACACAATAACTCACAAGCATACTGTTACGGGATAAGAACAATCTAACTCAAGCCATACTGTTGGGGATAAGAACAATAAACACAGCTAACTCACAAGCCATACTGTTACGGGATAAGAACAATTAACACAACTAACTCATAAGCCATACTGTTGGGATAAGACAGCTAACTCACAAAACACAATAAAGCTAACTCACAAGCCATACTGTTACAGGATAAGAACAATAACACAGCTAACTCACAAGCTATACTGTTACAGGATAAGAACAATAAACACAGCTAACTCACAAGCTATACTGTTACGGGATAAGAACAATAAACACAGCTAACTCACAAGCCATACTGTTACGGGATAAGAACAATAAACACAGCTAACTCACAAGCCATACTGTTGCGGGATAAGAACAATAAACACAGCTAACTCACAAGCCATACTGTTACGGGATAAGAACAATAAACACAGCTAACTCACAAGCCATACTGTTACTGGATAAGAACCATTACTGACTCACAAGCCATACTGTTACGGGATAAGAACCATTAACACCGCCACAATCCTCAAAAGATTCAATACTATTTACTGAAATTTATTAAACACCTCAAACAAATAATACAATCTCGTGAGTTGACACACACACACACACACACACACACACACACACACACACACACACACACACACACACACACACACACACACACACACACGCGATTAAGAGTAACAAAACATGAAATATCTGCAGCCTGACAAAGCCACTAGGGGAAATGTTTTACTGCTAATTGAATACTGCAAATGACTCACAGTTTGCGGGATATCTGCAGATTGAGGAACACTTGCAGGCAACAGGGAGGGAATGGTGATGCCTGCGTTGAGAGTCAAGTATGTATGTACAAGCACTTGGCCGCAGATACAGTGACGTTCATATCCAGAGAGAGAGAGAGAGAGAGAGAGACACACACACAAACAACATTAATTTATCAAGTGTCTCGTAATCCCTCGTGGCCATTTGCCCTAAATGGATCTATACCAGACTATTCCATTATTTATTTCTCAAAACAATTCCGTTCCTTTGACAATACGACACCAGTATAGGTCTTGGGGCTTAAGCAGTTCCCATGTTTTTAGTTCATATCTAAACAGATCTTGGCCATACCAATTCCCTTGTTGAAGTTAGTATTAGGAAAGTTCTTGGTTCAAACTATTCGCTGGGTTTAAATGATTCTTATAATAGCCCTGAGAGTGGTGTTTATTATTATTATTAGTTATTAGCATTATTGTTAGTTATTATTATTATTATTTTTATTATTATCATCATTTGTATTATAAAAAAAAAACACAATCTAAACCAATTTCCATCACCAGTAACCAATCCCTTACTTTAACTTTTGTCTCAATTCATCGTTTCTTCACCCCTCTCCTCTCTTTACATTACCAATACCAACAGATGTCATTCTTTATCATGCCAGCCACCTTTACTCCATACAGGTTCCCATTAGTTGAGCTTTATCCATCATTAACCTCGTTCATTCCCTACTTCCCGTCCACAGTGTTCCCTCCCTTACCTCGGAAAACTCTTCACATACATACATACATACATACATACATACATACATACACTTGTTTTACACATCTATACCACGCACTTTCATCATCCTTTACCATTGTGTAACAGGGCCAGCTTACCTCGTGTATATGGCCAGCTTACCTCGTGTATATGGCCAGCTTACCTCGTGTATATGGCCAGCTTACCTCGTGTATATGGCCAGCTTACCTCGTGTATATGGCCAGCTTACCTCGTGTACAGGGTCAGCTTATCTCGGTTACAGGAGGAGTTTACCTCGTGTACAGGGCCATCTTACCTCGTGTATATGGCCAGCTTACCTCGTGTACAGGGCCAGCTTACCTCGTGTACAAAAACTTACACCTCGTGTACAGGGCCAGCTTACCTCGTGTATATGGCCAACTTACCTCGTGTACAGGGCCAGCTTACCTCGTGTATATGGCCAACTTACCTCGTGTACAGGGCCAGCTTACCTCGTGTATATGGCCAGCTTACCTCGTGTACAGGGCCAGCTTACCATGTGTACAGGGCCAACTTACCTCGTGTACAGGGCCAACTTACCTCGTGTACAGGGCCAGCTTACCTCGTGTACAGGGTCAGCTTACCTCATATACAGTGCCAGCTTACCTCGTATACAGTGCCAGCTTACCTCGTTACAGGAGCAGTTTACCTCGTGTACAGGTAACCGGGGGCAGCCATCAGGTAACTCATTAACCTGTTCCCTTGTTTTGAATGGACATCAAGAGAACCCATTGATTATTACTTATACAAATACATTACTTTAAATTTATCATCTGGATTGCGTATTTCCGTAAACAACCTCTCATTGATTTATTGAAACAGTTCACTGCTTAAAACAATTGCTTTGCTTCACGTTACCATAAGAATAACTCCTGACTTAATCACTGCACCTTTAATACCAGAACACCTCAGGTAACATTAGAGTAACACCTACAATATACTGACTTAATCCCGTCAGTGACAACAACTCGCGGTGTGTGTAAATGTAAGAGAGTTGAGGTGAGGTGAGGTGAGGTGAGGTGAGGTTGTGGTGCTCTTGTAGTGATATATGTTGTAGTGTAGACAGGTACATGTTGCTGGGGTGACGAGACATTCTGAAATATATATGTGCGAGCCATTACACCAGAGGCATCTAATAATTAAATAGTAAATATATAAATAAAATAAACTGGCCATGTTTTCCTAAAGATTAAAATACGGAGATCCATTGTATTTTGTATTGCAGAATATTCCAGAATTCCAACAGGTGGACTTTAAACGCCAGTATGGGTCGTTACCTGTCATTACACGGAGCTAATGGAGAGTCCAGTTACAATTACAAGATTATGATTATAAGCGACCTAACCTAACCTAACCTAATCTAACCCTAACGACATATTGTCTACAGAAGAAAACTTATTTCTCACCTCAAGAACAAAACCTGTCGGGTAGAGGAGTAACACTTTTTATATTTAGGTTTTTCCCCAATTCTCTTGTCCTCCTCACTACTATGTTTACACGTCACTGTTCTCAACCGTTTCGCAGCGACCGAAAGACCGACCTTTCTACCTTCCTAAAGAACCTTAATCCCACACCTGCTTACCGTTTATCCTAACCCCCACACCTGTTTACCATTTATCCTTCCCCCACACCTGTTTACCGTTGCCTCGTCACCCCCCTCCTCCCCCCTTCCCAAAGTCAGCCCAACACAATCTGAATTTTTCATGACATTTCTGGCAGCACAAACCACCAGCCTGCCCGCCCTAGCTAGACGCCCTCACGCTGGTAAATAAAACATCGAGGGGGAGTGAAGGAGGTGAGGGTAAGGTGGGGGTGAGGGGAGTGAAGGAGGGGGGGGGGTGAAGAGACGAGGGGAGAGATGTGAGAGGGGAAGAGGCGAAAGGAAAGAGGGGAGTGGAGGCAGGGGTGAGGAGAGGTAAGAGATGGCGAGGGAGGAGGTGGGAGGCAGGAGGCAGGGTGAGGAGACAGGAGAGAGGTGAGGTGAGATGTGAGGGGTGGGAGGAGGAGGTCAGTGAATCAGAAGAGAGATGAAGTGGGGAGAATGGAGAGAGGAGGAGAGTGATGAGGCGGGGAGAGACAGAAAGGGAGACGGACCCAGAGTGGGGAAGGGAACAGGTTAGCATTAGTGGGTTGGAGAGAATAGGTTTTAGAAAAGAAGACAGAAGATTAGGCAAAAAACAACGAAAAGAAAATGAAGAAAGAGTAAACAAAACAGGAAAATTATGAGAAAAGGAAGTGATAATGAAGAAATAGGAAGGGGGGTGGAGAAAGGTGGGAAGAGAAAACGTGAATAAAAACCATGGATAAACCTTGAAGCGTAAAGAGGAGAAACAAAAGAGGAGGTGGAGTAGGACAAGAGGAGAACTGGAGGGCGAGTGAGAGAGAGAATGAGAGGGAGAGAGAGCGAGAGAGGGGAGGAAGAGGAGCACCTGAATAAGAGTTATCCTTAATTAATGGAGGTATATTTCCTATGGTGAGAGCTTGGGAGAGTGACGACATATGGCAGAGAGTGAGGGCGTTGAGAGGGTAAGCAGAGGGTGAATGAGAGGGTGAATGAGAGGGTGGGCAGAGGGAGAGGTGTCTGTGAAAAAGAGAGGGAGATAAACAGAGAAAGAAAGACAGACAGACAGATAAGTGACAGGAGGAGGTGGGGGAGAGAGATATTGTATTTTTTATTTGGGTGAGAGGTTGAACTGTGAGAGGGGGAGACTTGGCGAAATACAGAGCAAGAAAGTGTGTTGTATTATCTCTCTTTCTCTCTCTCTCTCTCTCTCTCTCTCTCTCTCTCTCTCTCTCTCTCTCTCTCTCTCTCTCTCTCTCTCTTCCGTGCATGGAACTTCACCTTAATTATAAACCATAATAATGTCTACCTATACCTCAAACCTCATCATTTTCCTCAATATCTACAACGACAAGTCATTCACGGGTTATTTTTCTACCTCTACCTCTACGACTTTTTAATGAGACAGATTTTTATTTTAGCGTATTTTTTTTTTTTTACCAATACATAACCAATTAAGCGAAAAACTCACTAATTCAACTTGTATCTTTACACAGGTGAATGGATAAATTTTCCCCTTGGGTTTTTAAAATTAATATTCTTTATCAGGTTATAAATAAAGTGTAATCCATTTCAACATACAGGTATTAGTACTTTTGTTAATAACTCATTATAACATTTCGTGTAATCTTATGTTGTTAATGTCGTAAATAACTTTCTATGTATAGTTGTCAATTCAATATCCACATAAGGACTTTCTATACATCTATTTGCCTGTCCACTAAAGAAATACTTGGGTTATGTTAACGTTGCCCCCAGCTTATTTGATCTCAAGATTAACCACTCGAACGCTGCTTTAGATGTTGAGTGGGGTGGGTTGAGTGGGGTGGGTTGAGTGGGGTGGGGTGAGTGGAGTGGGTTGGGTTATTCTAGATACGATTAAGTTATGCTATATTAAGTTAGGTTATACTAGGCAAGGTTAACGTTACAGTGGTTAAACCTTACGGTCAAATAAGGAGGGGGGGGGGTGGTGGACTCCCTTAACTTATTTTGGTGATTTCAATTTTACAATCCGGAAATCAGAAGCGATCTCTCATTCTCTCAGTCATTCAATCTCTCTTAGTACGGTGCTCCCCTACCACAACAAAGCCCTACGATAGCTGTGTAGTTCTCGCTTGCATCATACACCAGTACACAGTATTACGCCAACACGGTGTATGGTTCCGTGTAAGCCTCTACGATTCAAAACCGCTTCAATGTGTAGTTTTGTCGAGACGTGAAGCAGTACTACTCGGCATTCTTATTATGTATTCAAACTTACTTACATAAATAATTAATTACATAGGCTACATATGTACACACACTCGTACATACATACATACATACATACATACATACATACATACATACATACATACATACATACATACATACATACCCCTTCCCGTATGTCCTCTTGTTCAACCTTATTACAATACAACCCATGTTATACTGCTCCCCCATTATACTTATGTTTTTCAATTCCACTGTAATTTATGTACATATAAATAAATACAAAAAAATAAACTAAGCAAAAATAAATAAATATCGAAGTGATAACCGTGGTAACATTATGAGATGTTCTTATTACCACCATGCTATTACACTATTCCAGATGATACTAAATGTTACATAATACTTCCTTGAGATAAATGTATAGTATATATCAGGTGCCTAAAAGAGAGCTCAGGTTCTCAACTGGCTCAGCCATGTTAATATTGTTATTATTATCCACTCTGTATCTGTGTTTTTCTGGCTAAATAAACTGTTTCAATTCAATTCAACTCGAGTCATTTGACTGAGACTCTTTTAAACATACACCATCATACAGCAGCACATCCAGGTCTTAATGCACACACACACACGTACCTGTACAGCAAGAGGGGGAAGTACTCCCTGGTCCCCTCTACTTAACCCCCTCCCACCCACCCACCTCGGGGCACGGAAGCGTACATCCCCACCAGTCCAAGTACTCTCCACCGCCGTCCTTCACTCTTTACCGCCCCAGCGTCACCCTCCACGGCCCCTCCTTTACCCTCCACTGCCCCTCCTTCACCCCTATCCCCCTTATCCACCCTCCTTCACCCTCCACTCCTCTCCTTCACCCTCCACTTCTCCCCTTCACACTCCACTTCTCTCTTTCACCCTCCCTTCCCTCCTTCACCCACTTCCCTTCACCCTCCATCGCCCTCCTTCCCTCCACTCCCCTCCTTCACCCTCCACTTCTCCCTTAACCTTCCTTCCTCCTTCACCCCCCCGCCCTCCACCTCCATCGCCCCTCCTTCACCCTCCATCGCCCCTCCTTCACCTCTCCTTCCCCTCCTTCACCTCCACTCCCCTCCTTCACCTCCACTTCTCCCTTCACCCTCCCTTCTCCTTCACACTCCACTTCTCTCGTTCACCCTCCCTTCCCTCCTTCACCCTCCACTTCCCTCCTTCACCCTCCATCGCCCCTCCTTCACCCTGCACTCCCCTCCTTCACCCTCCACTTCTCTCCTTAACCTCCACTTCCCTCCTTCACCCCCATCGCCCTCCACCCTCCATCGCCCCTCCTTCACCCTCCATCGCCCCTCCTTCACTTCCCTCCTTCACCCGTCCTCCTGTACACTGGATCTCTTGGGTTGCAGGCGTTGATGGCTGCTCTACGCGAGTCCACCATTAACACAGCATGCAGTTACAAGAGCACAGAAGCCTGGGGCCAGCACTCACTCATGTGCTCATAAGCGTAGAAACTCATAAATCATTTTCGTGTTACCTCATACTAGAAGACATCACTGGCAAAGTTAGCAAACATCCTCACTTGCGAAAAACATCCATATGTCAGATCAGGAAAGTTGTAGATGGACCGACTCAAAGCGCAAATTACATATAGTTACGTAAGCGATCAAAGAAATAAAGAAAATCTTACTTCACACACACATGAAAACCTTAAGACACTTGCACGTGCTTATGTATATGCTTACACATTTATACATATAAACACATAAGTAAATAAACAATAATAAAAATCTTTGCACACACACACACACACACACACACACACACACACACACACACACACACACACACACACACACACACACACACACACACACACACACACACACACACACACACACACACACACACACACACACACACACACACACACACACACACACACACACACACACACAGAGCACTACGAAGGTTCAATAAGGACATTCGATCAAATAAACTTGGTCGAGATACTGAGTTTGTAAAGAATAAATGGAGGGGAGAACTACAACGACTAGTTAACGACCCAGAACACACGACTACATCCAACATTTTATCCTGGAGCTTAACTTTAATCCATGTGATTTTTGTACGGTAGATTATTGGGTGATTTTTTATTATACACACACACACACACACACACACACACACACACACACACACACACACACACACACACACACACACACACACACACACACACACGTATGTAAGTATGTATTTTGTGTGTGTGTGTGTGTGAATAAAGTTACAGCAGTAAAGGCGAGGCAGGACAAGGAGGGTAAGCAGACAGTAAGTGCCACAAGACACAACATGGCTCTGGCCTTTGTGGTGATGACCCCTCGCCTCCACCAGCACTCTGCTCACCACAATTGACTTAGGAGGATGTTTGTGTCTCCCCGCGTCAGGTGTGAGGGTAGAGAGAGCACCACCACTGTCGTTTCTCTCTCCCTACCATCTCCATCCCCAAGGCTCCACATGTTGAATTTATCCTGTATCTGGAGAAGTATGGATCTAGTTCAGTGGATCACTAAAAATACGTCACAAGTCAGCACCCTTACTGGTTACTGAAGTAAAGCTCCGGTATAAAGAGACTCCATCTTGTATACTTCCATGCGGGGGCAAAGGTTAACTTTCGCTTGTTTGAGACTGAGCCCGGGGCGGCTAAGTGGTGCACCGCCCCTCCCCCTCACATCTTTTTTCCTGGACAGTGTAGCAACAAAGGCATTTTACCAGGGCCGGGCTGGCTGGCTGCTGGCCCCACCTTGTGTTCACTTACATGATGAAGTAGTGACTGATGCTCTCCAGTTCTCCAGTTGTTTTTGCTTTCACTATGTGTGTTAAAATGTATTCCATTTCACTGTATCAATATATTCTATTTCACTATGTGCGTTACAATATATCCTGTCAGACTAAGCCATTTTTTGTTCCACTCTGACCTGTCTTTAAACTCTCCTTCCTCCTCCAAGTCTCCAAGTCAGTATTTTGTTAATATTTCTAGTACAGTTTCTCTCCACCATTTCCCGGGTCTTCCTAGCAGTCGTCTCCACTCTGGTCTCTAAACAAAAGTCAGTCATGGTAGTGGGTGTTCCTCTATCCCCTCTCCACTTGAACTTTCCATCTCAATTTACACATTTCTCTTCTAGTTAAGTAGTGGTGGTAGTCAAAGCTTTCTCGTAGAGTGCCGTAGTGTCATTGTCCTAAAGTTTCAGCTCCATATATCAATGTTGCAACCACAATTTATGTACTCTCTCTCATAACAGGATTTACGTAAAAATATTCTCCCCTACTTTTACTTTGTTTTCTCTACTGCATATCATATCGTCTAAGAATTGTGTGTTATACATACTTACAGACACGTACTGTATATTCAATTTTCTCCAATGCCATGGTTCATCAGAGTCTTTACAGCCAACACAACACTCACAGTGCCAAAACCTAGTCCATAATTGAGGCTCCCTAAAAGCATCCTTCTGATTTGATTGAAATTCAGTTCTCGTATTTATTTTTTCAAGAGTTTGTTGTTAAGTATTTATGAGCAAGTTTTGATCTAACTGGTTGAAAGGCTAATTGGTATGTAGTTTTTTTTATATAAGTTTGGCCTTGTTGGTATTTTTGAACGATACTTAAAGAGTTTTGTTCAACACTTGGCACTTTTTCTTCTTGTTGCAATTTGTGAATCAGATTACGACCAGTTTTAGTAAGTCTCCCTCTTCCTCCTCTCCTTTCTCTTCCTCCTGTTCCTTCTCCTTCGCTAACTCTTCCCCCTCTTCCTCCTCCTCCTCCTCCTACAAATATTGTACCTCTTCCGTGATGTTCTGGGTTCCTCTTCTTCCTTCCCTCAACTATATCCAAATCACGCATTCTCAGTAACTCCATTTTTTCTAGTCTTTTCGTTTAATATTTTCTGCCATTTAGGTCATTACTAAGTCTATTTCCTAATGATTTTTTTCTATAGAGGAATAAAACTAGAAGAAAAGATACTAAGAAAAACACATTAACCTCGCTTAGAAAATTTTGAAATTAGTTTGTTTCAATGAGCGTGAAGTCCAGGGCACTCCAAATCTTCCAGCCATTTTGCATCTCAAGACCCGAGAGTTACTGACCCAACCATGAGTGTCCAAACAATCCCTTATATCAGAAGTCAAACGGGTGGCAGCTGAAGATAGTGCAAGCCACATATTTATGCTTTCATATATCAAGATTCACACAGCTTGAAACGTCCATTATGAAGTATACTGCACCATATTCACGCCCTTCACTGTTCACCACACTTCACCACTTTATTTTGCCTACCACCACATGATTTTTTTGCCAGTTTAGAGAAAACCTCCTGCACTGAGAGGGTTAAAGACTACGACGAATACAGAACACGGACGTAAAATCCGCTTTCTTTCGTATTTCCGGGAGATTATTTTCACGTCCACGTACACGAACCATGCCAACACCCTGACATCAACCTCTACCCTCCTACACTATGTCAAGGTAAGCGGGGCTCTTTCAGTGTTCCTGGATGATACCAAAGGCTTCTTAAATGCTAATGTAAAACCAACGTAAAGTTACCAACACAAATCCTCACAAAGTTTGACAGCGAGAGGGAGGCCAGGCCACTTGTGCCCTGCTACGACAGAAGATGAAATATGTACGAGTGCACACAGAGGGTGAAGTCTAGACCGCACGGTGTCACCAATATCAAAGCTTTTAGTGTTGTGCCAGTGAGTGAGTGAGTGAGTGAGTGAGGCAATTTTGTATTCACAGTAAATATTTTTCTGTACAGACACACAACTACCTATTCACCCCTCCCTACACACCCCCTCCCATCCCACCCACCCACACCCCTCCCATCCCACCCTACACACACCCCTCCCACCATCCACATACACCCCTCCCTACCCCACCCAACCAACCCCCACACAAACACCCATTACCCCTCTCCCCACCCCTCCAACCCTACAAATTTAATAATAAAAACAACTACAACATTTATCCTCCGACTCTTACTTACAGGTTACACTAACGATAACCACCTCTCCCCCTCCTCCTCCTCCTCCTGGGAACTGAGAATTACTGAACCTTCTCATAACTGCCTAAAACTCCCGCAAGTGGCGCTCATTCCCGGCACCAGTACGACCAAACGAGTCTCTTTATCACGCATCATCAGTGTTCACCCTATTGGTCCGTGCATGAGTTTCTTGCCGGCTAATTATAGAACGTGTGTTGTTCGGTTATACTCTGATGGTGGGTGTTTGAGTGTGTTTGGTTATACTCTGGTGGGTGTTTGAGTGTGTTTGGTTATACTCTGATGGTGGGTGTTTGAGTGTGTTTGGTTATACTCTAAAGGTGGGTGTTTGAGTGTGTTTGGTTATACTCTAAAGGTGGGTGTTTGAGTGTGTTTGGTTATACTCTGATGGTGGGTGTTTGAGTGTGTTTGGTTATACTCTGATGGTGGGTGTTTGAGTGTGTTTGGTTATACTCTAAGGGTGGGTGTTTGAGTGTGTTTGGTTATACTCTAAAGGTGGGTGTTTGAGTGTGTTTGGTTATACTCTAAAGGTGGGTGTTTGAGTGTGTTTGGTTATACTCTAAAGGTGGGTGTTTGAGTGTGTTCGGTTATACTCTGATGGTGGGTGTTTGAGTGTGTTTGGTTATACTCTAAAGGTGGGTGTTTGAGTGTGTTTGGTTATACTCAGAGAAAGAGAGAAATTCAATGTATACGAAAATGCTGGAGAATAAAAGTATAGGAGAGAGAGAGAGAGAGAGAGAGAGAGAGAGAGAGAATTACTATATTACTATCTTTACTAACTCTCTTCTGGTATGACGTCATAAGTCCTTCTAAGCCTTTAAATATGACCTGGAGTCAATAGTATGAATTTATATGTATACACAAAGATATGACCCCACAAACACGGGATTTTAATCTATACATATACACGGAGTAATGGCGACGCCTGAACCTATTTATACATATACATGGAGTAATTAATAATGATGATATGTTACCCTACTATACATATATATTATACACACGATGCTAATAACTCACATATACACAGAGGAGCCATAATCCCTTTACATAACCAGAGAAACTAAACTACACACTCCATTTCTCAATTTATATTCTGGACGAAATATGACCCCAGAATAAAGGTGTTCCCAGTCTTGGCGCCCCCCAGCTCGCTTCCTGGTGGTACAAGTCCTCCTTCAGGTGAAATATTAATGCACAGATCCTAGCCTACTACCTTTCTGCCCCCTGAGTGAAGATCGGTTTTAGCTTGGGGTGTCCTTTGAGGGGGCCGAGAGCTGGAGACCTCAGGGCTGAGATTTGGTTCTCACGTGGGAGAAGAAGCGAGAGGGGAGGGGGGGGGACACACACACACACACACACACACACACACACACACACACACACACACACACACACACACACACACACGTAAAGAGAGAGAGTAAGAGAACCATCTTCCTTATCGACAGGTTTGTTTTGAGAGGCAGCCCAGTATTACAGTCTCATTAGGGCTAGGTATCACCCTCCTCTCCTCCCCCATTGGACTTAACCTGTAAAATAACGGTTCTAGTCGTCAATTCCCCCGTGGCTGAAACCTTAGTACTGTATGAATATGGAGTAGGAGTGTTGTACGTGTTGTGGGGGAACGCGGTGTTGTGGGAACGCGTGTTGTGGGGGCACGGGTTGTGGGGAACGCGGTGTTGTTGTTGTGGGGGAACGCGGTGTTGTGGGGGAACGCGGTGCTGTAGGGGAACGCGGTGCTGCAGGGGAACGCGGTGCTGTGGGGGGAACGCGGTGCTGTAGGGGGAACGGTTGCCTAATGTAAGTCTTCCGCTATGTAAGCTTCAGTGAAATAAAATTCCTCTTTTTACACAATACCTCCTCCCAAAATCATACATATTCCTCTAAAATAATATTCATATATACATTATATTCAACAATAATCATTACATCAGAAATGCTTATTTAACCTTAAGGGAAACGTAGAAATACTCCAGATAATACTGTATCATTATCATCGATCCAATTTATTCATTAGGTGAGAGACTTATGTACATTTACGGGGTGACGGTGATAAAATGGGTCTCATATACCACACACAGTACACCAGACTAACACACTACAATACTAACAGACTTATTCCAACGTTCAGGAAATACGAATAATACTTAATTATCTAACTGTGTTTTTTTATCCATCATCAGGTAAGGTTTGGTGACGACGGCAGAGGAAGGTAGAGTAAAAATGAGTTTTTCTCTTGTTTTGTGTAAGGAGAGACAGTGACCTCACATCTATGCATGGAACCAACTCATTAACTCCAGAACGAAAACACCTGTGATGTTCATACGCCAATATTGCACAGAATGTATATCACCATGGCAACCCCGACAGCTACTTCCGTCCGGGGGTTAAAGGTCAAAGGTAAAAAAACCACCCGAGTGAACTGACACCTCGCTCAAGTACCAGCTGTTTAATTACTGTATCTTAAGTGTCGTTGTTGGTTCTGTTTTGTTATTATAATCAATAGGTGTAAGAAATGCTGCTACGGAACCTATAAACAATTAGATATCCCTTTGAGTATTCTATCCTACAGCACACCTGACACCCCCAGGTAGGAACACTTATCTAATGGGATATTTATCTGATGGATGTAATATATTAATAAACAAAATGGTAATACAGATATAAAGCAATATCTTTCATAACCTACAATAATCTAGTAATAAGAATCAGTATAATGTTTTATCATTGACTTTAACATTAACCAAGAAAACCTCGGATGATATGTGGAGGCAGCAGCTACCCACACACACTGACGATCCTGTCATGTTAACTTTTACACCAAACATTAAAATTCATCATATTAATTCTGAATATGTCTGTGAATTTTGATTTTATTTTACATTTACATTAATTTTTTAAGTATTTACCAGTGATTTGAGAAAGGCCAAGAGTGGTATAATTGTCACTGTTTGGTCCGTGGCTTTGATGTGATCAGTAACTTAAGTATATCTTCAAACGATCAACTAATGTGTAGGATTGTAGGATATGAGGTGCGTCTGAAGGATACAAGTTAAAAGGACTTTTTTTATCCCATGGTCCGTCAGCCCCAGAGGGAAGACCCGTACCAGCCTCCTACAACCACCATAAGACCCCGTCAAAAACGTCTCCAGTGGTGAAGCCATTTAATATCTTCTAAGAAAACATCGACCTACTGCATAACACTGTCTTAAGATGTTCTGAGAATCGAGAGAATGTGACGCGATTCGATGCTTGTGAGAGAATCATCGTTCACACCTGCCCCGGTAACACAGCGTGAGTGGTATAGTCTGTGACCGGGAAGAAACAGGTGATTGGTAGGTGGTGGACGAGACATTCACTCTACGACGAGATTAATGAGTAATATATAGCAGCAGGAGGAAGGAACTGTGAGAGACAGATGGAGATGTACGCTTTATAACGAGACACATGAGTTGGCAAGAATATATATATATGAGAGAGAGAGAGAGAGAGAGAGAGAGAGAGAGAGAGAGAGAGAGAGAGAGAGAGAGAGAGAGAGAGAGAGAGAGAGAGAGAGAGAGAGAGCATATACACAGAAAAGAAAAGCAAGCACGCACACACACACACACACGCACACACACACGCACGCACACACACACACACACTTAAGTAAATAAATGAACAGGTAAATAGCTAAAGGAAGGTCAAACAGAGAGACAGACAAAGATAAATTAGAAAGATAAATATAATAAACCTGGATAAATAAACACACAAAAAGAATAACAATGAGTAACTAACCATCTCTCGTCTATGTAATTCGGCCTTGTGTTTTTTTTTGTATATGCTCTAATTTAGACACATTTAAGAAGAATTTACCACAATATAATCTTTAATCTGAATCTGATATCAGGTTACGTTTTCACATTTCAATTGTGTTATAGGGGAAAAAAGGCTATTATGTTAATAAATAAATTCTGTTTGTAAATAAATTCTCAGCCACGACTGATTAACTTTATTGTCCAGTACATACTTGTAAACATCACCACATGGTTTAATCTCCTATAAACATCATCACACGGTTTAATCTCCTATATAGATCACCACATGGTTTAATCTCCTATAAACATCACCACACGGTTTAATCTCCTATAAACATCACCACACGGTTTAATCTCCTATAAACATCATCACACGGTTTAATCTCCTATAAACATTACCACACGGTTTAATCTCCTATAAACATCATCACACGGTTTAATCTCCTATAAACATCACCACACGGTTTAATCTCCTATAAACATCACCACACGGTTTAAATATCTCGGTGAAACAAATCTACATTCATACATACACGAACCCTGATGCATGAGAACCCCCCAGTGCTGTATTTCTCACATTGTATTCTGTTTGTACCGCTGCATATGATGTTAGTACCGCTGTATAGGATGTTTGTACCGCTGCATATGATGATGTAATGTAAACACGAGTCGGGATACACAAAGTCTGTACGTAATTGTTTTCCTCTTCATCGACGCAGAGCGAACGAGTGTGTGTAGTTACATAATGCAATACAAACACAAGGGTAAGGGTTCACAATGATTCCGTACGGTTATTATTGTTTTTATACCATCACCTTGTTCGGTATCCACAATGTAACAGGAGAATCTTGGAGGATAGCTTCCCAACCTGCCCTGACCTGACCTGACCTGACCTACTCGTGGATCTAAACAACCCCTTGAGCTGTATTAGGCGCTAGAAATAATCTTTGTGCCCTCCCTAAGTTCTCAGTATCGACCAATCTCTTTTTTTCTTTTTTGCTTACTGTTAAATAGTAATTCCTTCATCAAATTATCATCAAGTCGTCACACTCCAGTTGATAATTTACACTTGGTCAGTAACTGAGTCAAATTCCAGGTTAAAAATAAATAAAAAATTATATATATATTTCTAATACTGAGACCTTAAGGAGAAGACCCAGTCGCTGCTGCCTCTTCTTCCTCGTGTCTTATCATTCTCTTTGTACTTCTCTTTTTTGATAAGTTTCTAGTAAGCTACTAACGTAAACTCTTTCTGCTAAAATCTCAAAGTCAACAAACACTGCCCTGGGCTAGTAAGGTGTGGTATGAATAACAAAAATTGCCTCCATAACCGAGCGTGGTGGATCATGAAAATATTCCCCACGAAACACGGCTCACAACTCTGCTAAATTAAATTGTTTAACACTTCTGTCATCACGCCACCTGGCTGCTGTTCTTAGTATGAAATAAAACTGTAAAACTTCACATCGATCCACAAAGTCTCTCTCAGTTTATTTAACGAAAACATTATATCCTCCCACGAGCTGGAAAATAGCTGACAAAAATGAAAAATGTCAGCGGCAGTGACTCCACATATGATTACATATATTAAGGTGAACTCTGGCCGCCATCACTGGGTATAAAATAGAACATTTCACTCCAGTAATTACTATTGACCACGACTGATTGTGTGGTCTGGTGGTGGATATTACCGGAGGATCACCACTATTTTCACTACAATATTACCACTGTATTACCACTATCTTACAACAATATCACCACTGCATTATCATCAGATTACCACTACCTTACAACAATTTTACCACTGTATTACCACTATAACCAATCAAGTAGTCCAGCGATATTATTACACCTTAATATAATACCTGGGATAAGGGTCACCTGTACCTATATCTCGTAATATATTCACCTCGTATATTATAAAGGTCGAGGTAGTTTAATCTGGTTTCATTTAAGGATATGATTTATTATGATTATGTTAAGGAAATTCTCCCTCCTAATTATTGCTTCACAAGACGCACAGGTTCAGTCAACCAGGTGAAAACATGAGACACAAACACCTTAAACACACATTAAAACCCACGATTATTCAGCTATTGTTGTCTGTCTATATGTATACACATTAAGCATGTAGGCTACGTACTGTATGTGTGTATGTCCACAAAAATAACTCCAAAACAGGTCAGAGGACTTACACCAAAGTTTGTACTGCAGGTGTGATCAACATGACAAGGTACACATAATAAACTTTGGAAGCATAACACGCTTAAATTTACCGGGTGCTGCTGCCATGGTGACGGTTAGCGCGATAAAAATACTCAGGATTTTTCTGGATTCAAAGGAAAATTATGGCGTTTTACGGGGGTCAAAGAAAACGATGACACAAGACAGTCTTTAGCAGTGACTACATTAATTTACAGCGTCACTGATTCGATATTTACCCTACCATGGTAAGGGTTCGCGAGCAGAGTTATCATTCTTTCGGGTAATTTTTATTTTATACATATATCAATTATATAGACACATTTTCATAGATAATTAGATATAGTCGTGTCTGTCTGTGTGGGGGGAGGGGGGTCACTCATACGGGCAACAAACAATAGCAATTTTTTGGATATCATGGCTATATTTTAATTCATTTGTTTAACTCAATTTACATAAAAATATCCAGCTGAATACATTAATTCCTTCGTGTAAACAACTAAATATTTTGATCTTCTTTTAGTTATTATTATTATTATTATTATTATTATTATTATTATTATTATTATTATTATTATTATTCACGCCACACTCATACGAGACACACACACACACACACACACATTACCCTCAACATACTCTCCAGACACACACACACACACACACATTACCATCCTGCAAGTCACCAGTCGACCGCACCATTGTTACCACCTCAAAATATCTTTCACTGGTATGCCCATAAACAAGATATACCGCACCTTTACTTGATAACACTGACGCCTCCCTCTTCAAGTATGACGTAATGATTATAGATTCATTTTTTCTCTTGATCTATAACCAACACAAGAAGAAAAAAATTGCATAAAAAATATATAGTAAATTATATCATAAGGAGAGAAATTAAATATTCATGAAATATGCTAATGGGATGAAATTATGTACGTGTGTGTGTGTGTGTGAGAGCATCGCCCTTGGTCATTTCATCCCCTATTGAAGTTATTTCATTTATCATATACAGTACAGTCAATAAAAAAAAAACTATCTATACAAAATTGTGTTGAAAAAATATGACACAACGGACGAAGGATTTTGACAACCCTACCGAGACAACAGGAGTCGCTGTGTTCATTCTGACATTCTTCGACCACCCCAAGTACAGATAATTTTTTGAGTAAGTGTACATAGTTACGTTCTCTACGCTGTTAAGGATGAAATTTGTCTAGGTTAGGTTAGTTTAGGTTAGGTTAGGTTAGGTTAGGTTAGGTTTCTTTACCACTAACACGAGCACTTGTTTGGTAGATCTCTTTTAACCTTATTTTTAATGGCGTCGTTTTAGCTCTCTTAAAAAAAAATCTTATTTTTATATTGTATGAAAAGTCTTATAGGTTTTAAAGGACTAATTGTCAATTACCTTGTTTTAATTTCATATTGGTAGGTTTTAGGGGAACTCCAAATCACTCGGGGATTTCTGGTTTAACAAAGTAGTCAGGGGATTAACTTACTAATTGTGCTTTACCTGTCTAAATTATATTATTATGTTTCCTCTATAATTTGAAGCATTGTTTTATAATTTCAGTTTTTTTTAATTAACCCTGATCAGTTTTTTCTGGGATTTTAATATTTTTGCTTTAATTACTTCTTTTTTTCTGGGATTTTACAATTCGTTGATTTGTGATGAGGTCAGCTGTGTGTTGGTGGTGGTAGAGGCTGATAAACTTGGTCGTTGCTGTTGTAATTTTTTTTTTTTTTTTAGGTTTTCTTCGTTGTGATACTTAGCCTTATTTGGTACATAGACATACATACACCTATTACTTGATCACATACATACATACATACATACATACAAATATACATACATACATACATACATACATACATACATACACACATACATAAATTACATACATACATACATACATACATACATACATACATACATACACACATACATACATACATACATACATACATACATACATACATACATACATACATACATACATACATACATACATACATACATACATAACATACTATACATGCCATACATACATACCTACATACATACTCTATCCAAAAACAGGAGTAAACACACAGTCCACTTAAGACAACAACAACAGAACGTTCATGTGATATTCAAGGGAACGTCCATTAATAAACAGCCACAGTGATCAAACGGAAAAATTTCGTCCCGCTGCCACGATATTCCTGTCTCTCGTATCGACCTTCCATGGCGCTACTAACGTTATTATCTAAGAAAAAACGAAGCAGTTTAACCTAAGTCTTCGCTCGAGAGACAACAGGTGTGGGATATTCTGAAACCACTATCAAGGGGGTGGGTGGGTGGGTGGGTGGGTGTGTGTGTGTGCATCAGCAATGTAATCTAGACAGAGCCAATGTTGGAAAGAAATGAATAACCAATCCCAGAGGAGAGCTGAGAGCACTGACCTCCTTCCCTCCTCCTGCCACCTTGGCCCCGGGGTGACATCAGTGGCTCCGGGGTGACATCAGTGGCTCCGGGGTGACATCAGTGGCTCCGGGGTGACATCAGTGGCCCGGGGTGACATCAGTGGCACGGGGTGACATCAGTGGCACGGGGTGAAATCAGTGGCACGGGGTGACATCAGTGGCACGGGGTGACATCAGTGGCACCGGGTGACATCAGTGGCCCCGGGTGACATCAGTGGCCCCATCCTCCTTTATCCATCTACACACACATACATACACACATCCACCCCCACATACACATACCCACACCCCCTAAGACCCATATCCACCCTCACACACCCACATTCCTTCACATCTATTTCACACACACCCACTTCAATCCACACACACACACACACACACACACACACACACACACACACACACACACACACACACACACACACACACACACTCTCTCTCTCTCTCTCTCTCTCTCCCCCCCACACACACAAACACGATACAGAAATTCCCTGAAAAAAAAGGTGAAAAACCGTAGAAGGAAGGAAGGCGAGAACAGCTTCAGACAATGTGGCTCGTGAATAAAGTCGGGATTTAAATTTTTCCTCGAGTAAGTAGGATAAGGGTGCGAAGTGGGCGTGGGGAGAAGAGGAGGGGAGGGAAGAAGAGAGGGGAGGGGAGGGAAGAAGAGAGGGGAGAGGAGGGGACAAGAGAGGGGAGAAGAGGAAAAGCAGAGAGAGAGAGAGAGAGAGAGAGAGAGAGAGAGAGAGAGAGAGAGAGAGAGAGAGACAAACACTCACAACAGCTAACGACCACAAACACTTATCATAATACCTCTCCCACTCAACCATAACCTATTCCTACAATTTATCAGTTTTTCTCAACCTCTCGTCACTCAAATTATTTCCATGTTACCCACAACTTGCCCTTTAACTGGATCACTCAGAGGTGCGTAGTGGTTCATCTTTCTAATAACTCGACGAAGAATTAAGGGGAGTAGAAAATTGGAGCGTTGGACAATGTTTAAAGGAATAATAATAATAATAATAATAATAATAATAATAATAATAATAATAATAATAATAATAATAATAATAATAATAATAATAATAATAATAACAATAAAACGTCACTGTACTATTCTCCACCTGTCAAGAGTCAAGACACAAAACTATTGTTAATTTACATGATAACGCTTCTGGTGTCTCCTTTAGAAATAAAATACAGTTGTCTATAGTAGTTTTGTTTTTAATATTCAGCCTCACTCTTCAGCCAGCACTCCTGAAGTACGTGTCCAATGACTGATACCGAGTGATATTCCTGACAAACTGTGGACAATAAACCCTGTATTTTATTTCTAAAGGAGACACCAGAGGCGTTATCATGTCCTCAGAGACGAACTGCGAATGATGCATGGAAAGTGCATCAAGATTTCCTGAAAATGTGGAGGATTTTCTGAAACTTATTTCTTCCTCTATGACTTGACACTGGAACAGACAATACCACGGACACATTCCTCAAAACTCGAGCTTTATGGCAGTGGACCTACCATAAAAATGATTAGAAACTGGACAAAAGCAGGTGGCTGGTGGAGAAACTACGGTCCGACGCTCACAAAGACCGTCTACAAATAGGGGTACTAAAGGCCAACAGCACCCAAACGTTCCAAAGATATCCAAGTGAATGTAGTGAAGGATCTGGGAAAAACAAGATTCCTGGTTAAAATATCTGGAGGTAGTCTAGTTGCACACAAAGCAAAACATCATATTGACTGCTCACCATAATCAGGAACAGTCGCCGTGACTACCACCGCCTAGGAGGCCTTGTAACGACTACAAGTATAACATCCTTATTAGAGGAAGGTAAAAATCAAGAGGTTTTGGATGAGTTTGTTGGTCACAGGGAACCACTGGGAGAGCATGGCACCTGCAGTTCTGTTTTAGACTCAGTCAGATCCATCACCTTTATGACGAAGGGCTTCAAAGTCTTTGGTCATATCAGCTTCAATAAGACATTTTTCTCACCGTTCACACTCACAAAACTACACAAATATTGCATTTCTCGAGAGCTTCTGAAATTGACTTATTTTCCATAACTGAGCACGAGAGTCCATTGGTGCTAAGGCAACCAAAATTTGTCGAGAGGAAATTTTCTGAGCAAACAAAATTTTATGGTAACTCTGACTCCAGATGTCAGTAAGATATAAACCAAACCTATCTGACATTGTAGATCACCAAGGGCCTGTCTCTCTCTAGTACAGGATCTCCCCCTCAACTGTTAGAACACCAGTTGTGGCAGCCTCTATATATCTGGCTTCAGCATATGATGTTTTTTCACAATTTCCCTTCCCCTTCAGGATGCAACACAGTATCACGTTAAAGTGGTATCCCAGGAGCCGAGCCCAACACCACAATGCATGACAATCACTGGGCGTCCGTCTGGAGGAACCTTCCAGGGGCAGCTCTAAAGCTGTAGTGAACTCATCAAGTGCAGTTTCACGTCTACAAGTGGCTGTAAGAAACTAAGAACTGCAAGTGCGCCAAAATGTGCCTCTCTTGTATCTGCTGCTGTGATACCTGACCGATGAACATCAGCAATATATTAAAAGAACTTGTGCTAAATGAATATTAACAGAGTTTGATAATTGTACATAAGTCTGGTTGACAATCTCACGGTAAATATATTATGTACTGTACAATTGGACAAATAAATGTTGTCACCATTTCCAGAAGTTTTCAATCCTTAAGAGTTACCTGGCAACTACCAGACTCGCTTTATTTTCGATTAAATTTTTTCGAGGCAGTAAGCAATTTTTTAAAATAGTAACAGAAATTAATTAATGCTAAAACAAATCATGCAGTTAAAATGAATAGCTACTGTATACATTAATTGTGTTAAGCTAAAATTAATATTTAAAAATAAAATATTTCAAATAATATTTATAATTCTCACATTTGTCATCTCATTACTAAATATTTTTTACAAACGGAATATATACGAAAAGAAAAAATCAACAAATGAAAACAACTTCAAATTAGAAAAAAAAATCATAAAATTAAAAAAAAATACAAATCCACAAGAAAAAAAATCAGAATTACAGAAAAATTAATCATGACTTTAAATTGAAAACCAAAAACTAACTCTCCCTCCCCCCCAAAAAAGTAATAATAAAATAAATAAATAAAATATAAAATAAAATTAGACAGAAACTTCACAAACTTAAAATCGAACATTCATATATTTCAATCAGGCAGGACTCCCCATGCATACCGGAGAAATACATTACACGACTTCCAATACTAACACATAACTATATTTTGTCCAGGTTCGTGAGGGGATGATAGGGCCAGGCTAACCCAAAACACGAGCCAGATAGCCAGATATTTGAGGAAGGGATTGATATTTGAGAGAGCCGGATATTTAAGGGAGGACCAGATGGATATTTGAAGAAAAAAATCAGATGTTTGAAGGTGTACCAGATATGTGAAGGCGAGCCAGATATTTAAGGAAGAACCAGATAGATATTTAAGGAAGGACCGGATACATATTTGACAGCCAGATAGATATCAGAAAGAAACTAAACCATTACGATGAGAATCAAGTTTCATTACCTACAAAATATAACCAAAAAAAAAATAAATAAATAAAATGTAAAAAAAATCGTCGAAAATTTTAAAAGTTATGTTATCGTCACCTCATCCAGGTCCGTCCAGTGCGTGGCCTCTCCTCTTCACTGACTACAATAACAGGAATAAAAGAACAAATATTCTTGCAACTTTTACAGAAATATTCAACTTCCTTTCTATTTTTTTTTTTTGAGGTTTTCGGGAACACATCGGGTTTTCGATATCCCGTTAACGCAATGCTGAATTAGAATAGCGTGTAGTGTCAGTGAATGCGTAAAATAATTCACTATATTTGTAATGTTATTTATCAATTTATAACTGTGTGAAATATATTACAGTACTGTGCAATATAAAAATAAACGATATATAAAGGAATATACTATAGGAGGGTAATATATGAAATAGAGTATATGATTCAATATGAGGCGATCATATAATTCAAACGTTACAATGTTCAATAATATATCCCTACAAAATGGATTATAACGTTGAATGAATAGAACAGAGGACATATAAATATAATATAGTATATCCTGGTCAGAACATTAATATAACACTAGCAGATATGTTAATAATAGCTACAATAGTTTAATACAATAAATATAATTAATATAATAAAACTCATTAAGTAATTTTCTCACTAAAACAAAAAACAAAAAATATAAATTGAGGAAACATTTTAGTCTATGAAAATGAAAAAGTTAATAATGGTAGAATATTGTGTTTACAACTTAATAAGCGAGAGTTAGCAAGTACGGCTAGGAAGGTGAATTTTTCCAGCGCTATAGTGTAGAGGTGAGAACGGTACACACACACACACACGTACACACACACCTACGTTTATTTACATATTTTAGAAGAGAAATATCATACTAGACACTACCAACCCGGAGAAGCCTCACCATCAACGATACTAGAGCAAAATAATATAAAACAATAAAAATAAATAAAACAGCTTCATCGTAAAAAACAAATAAATCCCAAAAATTTATTATACAACCATACAATATCAGGGCTAATTCTTTTTCGAGGTGTAATGAATAATTTGTAAAATATATCTTTGAAAAGTGAAGGTTTATTCTGGTTATTCATTCAGTGAGTTAGTGAGATCATTTATTATTAATCATTAGTTTTTCATTATACGTCCTGTGCCAGAGGCCTCCATGGCTGGTCTTCCTCTTCCTTCTTCCTCCTCGTTTTACTCTTCCCTCCTACCACATCCTCCACCTCTGCCTCCTCCTCCCTCCCCCTGTATATGGCCACTACCCCAACCAATCACCTCAATTCAGCTATGGTGGACAACCTGCTATTACCCCCTACTACTTTACTTCCCGTTTCTATTCTTCCCTTCTCTCCTTCCTCTCCTCTCTCATAGCAAAATCATCTATCACTTTATTGTCATCATCATCATCCAAACGTGAGGTCTTACTACTTCAACCCCATGAGCCAGATGGTAAATAACTTCCGCCCCCCCAATGAGCCAGATGGTAAATAACTAACCCCCAAGAGCCAGATGGTATCAAGACTCGCCACCATCATTCACTAACACCTCTTCGTGTCTGTTGGGGGTGAAGTTAAGAGTCATGCAAAACACAGTGGACTGCAGGAGTGAGGAACAGGTGAACTTTATTTGTCCTTAACCACATCACAAGGGGAGAAAATGTTGGTGGCTGGTGGTGGAGGTTAGTGGTGGTGATGAAGGATAGTGGTGGTGGTGGTGTGTTGGAGGATGTGATGCGGGTGAAATATACTGACGGAGGTGAGTGGTAGAGGAAGTAGTGGTGGACTGTTGGAGAAAATGGTGAGAGAGTAGGTGTGAAAGAGGTAATAGCGGTGGTGCAGGAAGTAGTAAGAGTGTGGAGGGGAAGTAGAGGAAGTAGCGAGGGTGTGATGGGGGGTAGTGGAGGGGAAATGGTGGAGAGGGAAAAGTCCTTGTCCCCCATAGTCCAGCACACGGAGAGCCGCATTACGTCAAGTGGGACTAGGAACAGAGAGAGAGAGGATGCTACATAGATTAGGTTAGGTCAGGTCAGGTCAGGTCAGGTCAGGTATTACACAAGACAATAACCCCCCCCCCCCACCACCAATATCATAACGTTATCCCCTACAACAAACACAAATGACCACACAGCCAAACAACAATAAAAACAGCTGTAAGCACCACAGTAAGCAGCTCAGTCCAACACCTCTTCCCCCAGGCTTGGTTACTGTATAAATCACCGCCATTGCGTGTTGCATCATTTATATACAGCCTAGTGATCGCCCTATTTACCCGTGTGATGTAGATTTTGTCCGGGGGATTACAGGATATGCACGTATATAAATCACATCTCACCTGGACATCCCGACTCGCCTGTCAAAGAGTAAATATATACAGTATACACCTGCACCTTACTGTTCACGACGTCCCTAACTCCGGCAGGTGTGTCGCAGGTAATAACACGAGCTGATGCATATATTTAATAGCAATTACCGTATTAACCTGATTTCACCTGATGATTAAACACCGTAATGCTATCTGGGGATTGGGTTAGGTTAGGTTAGGTTAGGTTAGGTTAGGTTGGAATTGGGTTGGGTTGGTTGGGTTGGGTTGGGTTGGGTTGGGTTGGGTTAATACTAAGGTGATCAACGGAGTTCATCATTTATTATACACTCGGAGACTAAGAGACGTATATTGTGTAGATTCTATATCTGTGTATGTCTGTATTTTAATTTCACAAGTTATCTATAATTTCTTCTAAAATCACTCATGTGGAACTCAGCAAAACACATTGGTTAAGTTCACTTTTTTTTAGGTTAGGTTAGGTTAGGTGTGATGGGATAATGTTACGTGATACTAAAGACTGAACACAAGTCTAACTCATCAGCGTCCACTCACCACACCTGTCAGTACACACAAGGTCGTCCAGGTGTTAAATTAACGTCACCTGCAGCACCATCACCACCACAACAATACCTTCATCACCACCACCACAACACCATAACCACCACCACAATACCATAACCACCACCACAACACCGTAACCACCACCACAACACCATTACCACCACCACACAACACCACCAACCGCACCACAAAAAACCACCACCACAACACCGTAACCACCACCAAAACACCGTAACCACCACCACAACGCATAACCACCACCACACGCGCCATAACCTACCTGCAGCCCTACACCTGACACCTTACCACCACCACAAACCACCACCTTTGCTTCCGTAACCACCACCCACAACACCGTAACCACCACCACAACACCATAACCACCACCACAAAACCACCCAGCACCATAGCGCACTTTAAAACACACCACAGCTTTACCGTAACCACCACACAACCTGTAACCACCACCACAACACCGTAACCACCACCCACAACACCACCTTAACCACCACCCAAGCCACCACCACAACACCATTCTACCCACAACACCCATGACCACCACCACAACACCGTAACCACCACCACAGCTTTCCCCACCAGCCACCACCACAAAACCACACAACACGTAACCACCACCACAACACCATCAGCTTCCCACACACAACACCATTACCACCACAACTACCATCAACCACCACCACAACACCATAACCACCACCACAACACCGTAACCACCACCACAACACCGTAACCACCACCACAAAACCATACCACCACCACAACACCATCAACCACCACCACAACACCGTAACCACCACCACAAAACCACCACCACCAACACCGCTAACCACCACCACCACCCAGCTTACCGTAACCACCACCACAACACCATTACCACCACCACAACACCGTGACCACCACCACAACACCATAAACACACACAAAACCACCACCTACAACACCGTAAGCCACCACCACAACCACATAAACACACACAACACCGTAACCACCACCACAACACCGTAACCACCACCACAACACCATTACCACCACCCACAACACCGTAACCACCACGCTTCCTATACACCACCACAAACCACACGCTTCGCCAACACTACAACGTAACCACCACAACACCATAACCACCACCACAATACCATAACCACCACCACAACACCGTAACCACCACCACAACACCATTACCACCACCACAACGACTACAACTATGATATCGAAGACGACAACGAAAACTTCACCAGCAGCGACGACAAGTAAGAGATCGTCCTTAATGACGTCATTCATTATCCTCTTCGGTTCTAGCCATTGATTTTACGGGTCGTTTAATGGTCGAGTCATTAGCAGACGTCACCAATAAAACTCGACTTTCTTTGTGCAGTGAATCACTAAGAGCGTTATCCGGTGTGAGGTTCAGGAATTAAGTAATTCGTCTGTCTTCAGTTGTCATAAAATAATACTTGTGAACCTCTGTTGAACATTTAATAGTGTACCCGGATCATGTGAAGATTAGGCACCCTAGTTTATTTCCCTTTGATTAATGAACAACTTAAAACCTCACCTAAAATAACCTAACCAAACCCAACCTTACGGTAACCTAACCTAATCCAGCCTGGTCTAATCTAGCATAACCTAAACCTAACGTTAACCTAACCTAACCTAACCAAACCAAACCCCCTCAGATAGTAGAGCTACGGTATTTAAGTTAGCCCGATTAGAAATGTTATCACGTAGCTCGAAAAAAAATAGTGACACACTCGACATACAGTCATTTTAGAATTCTGCTTTAAGTCTCAATTGTGTTTTATCGTGAATGACAAACGTATGATGGGAAGATTAGTTTATTTCACCCGATTACGAAACCCACAACCTCCCAATGGCGACGAATACACCCACGGACAATATATCGTATCGTGGTCTGGTAAGGATTTTCTTTTTAAATGTCAAGGGATCACAGGAACATTTGAGCATCCGGTTCGTGAAGTGGAAATTTAGTGTGAAGATATTCCGTAAAAAGAGAGTCTCTCTCTCTCTCTCTCTCTCTCTCTCTCTCTCTCTCTCTCTCTCTCTCTCTCTCTCTCTCTCTCTCTCTCTCTCTCTCTCTCTCTCTCTCTCTCCTAACTACAATTAACCTTAGTTTGTTAATCCATTTTTCTCCCTTCCTCTACCTTTATTATCTCCTATCCTCCCTTGCTTAATCTCTTAAACGTTATTAATCTCAGTTCTCTATCTCTTATCCTATTAACCATCCCTCTTTACTATCCTCAACCATCACTCAACTATCCTTCTTCCTAACCAAACCTAACCATATTTAATCTGTTTTATTTATCTTACCTTTATTATTCTGTCTTTACCTGTATTACCATTTCGTCTCTCACCTATCACTTACCTCACTTCTCATCTCTCACTTATCCCACCTGTCACTCCTCACCTCTCAACCCTCCTTCACCTCTCATCCCTCACTCCCAACCTCTCAGCAAAATACCCTCCCCTCTACCCTACCTCACTTTTCCCCTCTAGTCTCTCTATCTCTCAACACTATCCCCTCCTCTCAGGTGCACTAGCCCCTTAACCCATTACTTCTCTCACCTGTCTCCTCACCTTTCAGGAATATCACCTTCCCTCTAATCCCTCACCTCTCGGGAAGCCTTTTCTTTTCACGTCTTCATTCTACTCTGAACACAGGAGCTTGTACTAACACACGCACACGCACACACACACGCACACGCACACACACGCACACACACGCACACACACCTCCTCCGCCGACTCAAGTCCCTCGGAGTTCCTGCACACGAGCTCCTCAGTGTTTACACAACATTCATACTTCCCAAGCTCACCTATGCCTCCCCCACCTGGTCTTCCTCCCTAAATGCCACACAACGTAAACACCTAGAAAAAGTGCAAAGGAGGGCATGCAAGATTATTCTCTCCCCTTCCTACTCCACATATCAAGAAGCGCTCAACACACTGACCCTTTCGACTCTCACTGACCATCACCACGACCTCATCTGCAAATTTGGTAAGAAGCTTCTACACCATCCCCGACACCGGCTCCTACTACCACCTGAGATCCCTTGTCCGAGAATTGCTGTTCGACACCACAACCGCATCCAGCCCATACGTGCACGAACTGATCGCTATAAGAACAGCCCAGTCCCAACCATTGTAAAAATTATCAATAACTTGTAATAAATCAGTGTATTCACTCCCAGTAAACACTGCTCCTTACACTGTCACTATGTTGAAATGAACTGTAGTTTGAGCTTTTTCACATCTAGTTATTATATGTCTTATTTGTGTCACTTATGTTACTTGTATATTATTTGTAATTCGTAACCCATTCCCCAAATATGTAACTGTATATTTTCAGCCTTCTGGCTGCCAAGCTCTTTCAATAAACCGTTAATTATTATTATTATTATTATTACACACACACGCACACACACACACACACACACGCACACACACACACACAAGAAATTAAACAAGTCCACTTTGCCTCTGGGGGGAAAAAACACTTGGCAGGCAAGAACGAAGTGTAATTACTCTTCATTAAGGACAATTACAAGCCTAAGTGTCTGCCATTCTTTATCTTGGTAAGAGAACACGTTTGAGATTACTTGGTGGCGCGTGTTAAGATGAGATGTGGGTGGGAGTGGGTGGTTGTGGGTGGTTATGAGTAACTGTGGGTGGTTTTGAGTGGTTGTGGTTGGTTACGAGTGGTTGTGGTTGGTCACGAGTGGTTGTGGTTGGTCACGAGTGGTTGTGGTTGGTTATGAGTGGTTGTGGTTGGTTATGAGTGGTTGTGGTTGGTTATGAGTGGTTGTGGGAGGTTATGAGTGGTTGTGGGAGGTTATGTGTGGTTAATGGTGGTTGTATATGGATGTGTGTGAACGTGGGTAGGTGTGGGTGCTTGTTAGTAGTTATGGGTAGGTGGTTCTGGTTAGGTTAGGATACATTGGTACCACCATAACCCACGGTGGTGGTGGTGGTGTTGGGCGCTCCACTGCTGGGGACACAAGTATTATTCTCGTGTCAGCCAGGATCCCACAACCCCATGCATAGTGATGTACCCGTCCACACACACACACACACACACGTCCAAACACACACACACACACACACACACACACACACGTCCACAGGCATGTATACATAGAGAAAGCCTTTATGGTACTCACTCGTGAATGAGGGTCTGTCTGTCTCTCTTTGTTTCTGTCTGTCTCTCTGTCAGTCTGTACACCACCCTTCATCGTTCACTCTTGTTAATATGATTCACCCATACGAAAACCTACAAGACCAAAGTAAAACAGAAGGCGGCAGCATCTGGGGGATAAAACATAAAAGGTTTGGTCTTGCCCACTCAATCTGGGATAGACAGAGGCGCCGATACCGGATCCTCTGGTCTTTAGTGTGTGTGTCCTGCACAGTTCCAGTGTTTACTTCCCAGGTTTTTCAGACTTCAGCGTTACCTGAGTATGTTTGAGAGTTTTCATGAGAACGGATATGAAAATATTTATATTGTTTCGATATGAATAATTTTATTTAAGACTAAGGAGAAAATGAGACGTATAGACAAATATATATATAAATGTGTGGAAAAAATATAACATAGCTCAGAGGGTTTCACGGCAATATGACACTTAATTAACTGTAAAATTTAAGTAAGAATATACTGAACACAACACATCGTCTTAGCCCGAATATAACTTTAAACCATGACCTTAAAAATGCTTTCATTAACGTGTAATTGATACTCCCTGGGCCAGCACCTACCCCTAATCACCCACCCCCACCAATGACCCCTACACACTCACCCATCATCCACACTCACCCATCACCCACACACCCCCATCACCCCACACAACCCCATCACACACCATCACAACACACCATCACCACACTCACCCATCACCCGACACACACCCATCACCCAACACACACCCATCACCCACACACCCCCATCACCCCACACACTCACCCACACACACTCAAAACAAAAGCCCAAACCACACCACCCCTTAAAAACACAAAAAACATTAACCAAACAATAAGCTACCACGAACAAATCAAAATAAACAACAACAATACGACCTGAAATTAATTACAACCACACAACCACGACACTACCGAAAACAACCAACCAATACTCCCGAACGCCTACAAGGATATTGCATGCCCCTCCCACCCTCCGTCCCCGTCAACTGTAGCTTTACCCAACTCACTCCTTCCAGTTGACTACAGATCTGAGGATATTGCTTCCATATTTCACTTTTCTTACTTCACCTTCCTTCCTTCCGGGTACCCTGGTGCTACGGCTGTGTGAATCTTGTCTTACTGCAACTTGAAAGAAAGTGTGTGTGTGTGTGTGTGTGTGTGTGTGTGTGTGGGTGTGGGTGTGTAAAGAAATCTTGGCTTTGGTATATAATTTAAAGATGGCTTGTGTCAAGGTACGCCCTGACGTTATATTATCTCCAGGTCGATTTTCCTGCCTTAAGTTTATCTTCCCTTTATGATACCATATACAGGAAGAGCAGGGTATATATATATATATTCTACACCTGAGAGAAACTTGTTAGTAAATAAGCATATAAAATGTATTAAAAGTGTAGCCATCTCATTTACATAAGGATTTCGGCAGCGGCGTGAGTGAATGGAAGGACAGCCAGGCGTCGCACGGTTTATAGAGCGTGGGGGAAGGAAGATGGGGGGGGGGTTAGGCAATAAGAGTGAATCGATAACAAGAAGTAAAGGGAGAGGAGAGTGAAACAGCTCTTACTTTCAGCCGTCCTATAAGAGAGGTTGTTAGGAAAGTAAATAACGAGAATGGAGAAGGGAAAAAAAACAGTACAGGAGTGATATTTGATCTTAAGTAACCATATTAAGAGACCAGGTCATCAGGCAACGTAACCCACCTTACTATAGCGAACATAAGAGTTGCAAAAATGATAATGTATATACAATTGTTGCGCCAACGACCTGTTCTTGATACTGTGGGGTGGGAGGAATCTTCTTAAATAATAATGGATATTTATTTATGAGGTTGAAGTGCCCCGTTTGCTAGGATGGAGGGACAGGAGATAGTGTCCTAGTTCACTCGCACCTCCCTACCAGATTTGAGCTACCTTCAAAACTGTAGAAAAAAAACACACACACACACACACACACACACACACACACACACACACACACAGTACCGTATATATACCTCTCCCAATAGGCCTCACCAAGCTCTTATATCCCCAACAATCCCCATCTTTCTCCCTTCCTGGCTACATCACGCCCACAGCCACACCATCACGCCCACTCCCACACCATCATAGCCACACCATCACTTCCTTGGTGGCCAGGGGTGTGTCGCCATCTGCTTTACCCAGAAATAAAGTTCATTTTTTTTGGGGGGGGGGGGGCGAACCTTCCCTCTCCTACCATGTGGTCTGCCCTTCTCGAGTCTTTGTGAGTTAATAAAGTTGGTTCAGAAGTGGTTGACCCGCCACCTGCTCTTAGATTATGTCCCTCCTCCTCCCAACATTGTCCTCAGCGTCACACTCCTCCAACTAAATTCTCAGGAATATTTTTTTCGTCTTAAAAGATTAAAAAAAAAGATTCAACGTTTCTTATCTGCGGCCAAATTTCACAGCCTTAAGTGACTACAGGTTTTAAGTGACTACAGGTTACATAAGTGACTACAGGTTATAAGTGACTACAGGTTACATAAGTGACTACAGGTTATATAAGTGACTAGAGGTTATAAGTGACTACAGGTTATAAGTGACTACAGATTATAAGTGACTACAGGTTATAAGTGACTACAGGTTATAAGTGACTACAGGTTATAAGTGACTACAGGTTATAAGTGACTACAGGTTACATAAGTGACTACAGGTTATAAGTGACTACAGGTTATAAGTGACTACAGGTTATAGTGACTACAGGTTATAAGTGACTACAGGTTATAAGTGACTACAGGTTATAAGTGACTACAGGTTATAAGTGACTACAGGTTATAAGTGACTACAGGTTATAAGTGACTACAGGTTATATAAGTGACTACAGGTATATAAGTGACTACAGGTTATATAAGTGACTACAGGTTTATAAGTGACTACAGGTTATAAGTGACTACAGGTATAAGTGACTACTTATTGATAAGTGACTACAGGTTATAAGGTTTCTACAGGTTATAAGTGACTACAGGTTATAAGTGACTACAAAGTACTACTACAGGTTATAAGTGACTACAGTTATAAAGTGAATACAGGTTATAAGTGACTACAGGTTACATAAGTGACTACAGGTTATATAAGTGACTAGAGGTTATAAGTGACTACAGGTTATAAGTGACTACAGGTTATAAGTGACTACAGGTTATAAGTGACTACAGGTTATAAGTGACTACAGGTTATAAGTGACTACAGGTTATAAGTGACTACAGGTTACATAAGTGACTACAGGTTATAAGTGACTAGAGGTTATAAGTGACTACAGGTTATAAGTGACTACAGGTTGTAAATGACTACAGGTTATAAGTGACTACAGGTTATAAGTGACTACAGGTTATAAGTGACTACAGGTTATAAGTGACTAGAGGTTATAAGTGACTACAGCTTACATAAGTGACTACAGGTTATATAAGTGACTACAGGTTATAAGTGACTACAGGTTACATAAGTGACTACAGGTTACATAAGTGACTACAGGTTATAAGTGACTACAGGTTACATAAGTGACTACAGGTTATAAGTGACTACAGGTTACATAAGTGACTACAGGTTATAAGTGACTACAGGTTACATAAGTGACTACAGGTTATATAAGTGACTACAGGTTATAAGTGACTACAGGTTACATAAGTGACTACAGGTTATATAAGTGACTACAGGTTATAAGTGGCTAAATGTAACCAGCACCTGACCCTGGATGGCATTATTGATGTTACTTAAGACTGAAATTACTTAAAGGTTGTCACTTATTTGAGTTACTATTGGAAAAGTGCTGATGGTTTGTAAGTGTGTCTCTTCCATCGAGATTTTCCTTCCTTTTTTCACTTAAAGTTTCCTCCAATATAGTTCTCCGACCATCACTCGTTTGACTACATGACTGAACCCAATTATGTCAGGCTTAATTATGCCAATTATCAGGTGTAATTTAGTCTGGATATGATACCCGTTTTAATGATCATAATCGGGTTTTTTCCGAATCTAAAACTAAATAATATCGAGGACAACTGACCGAGGACGAGAGATATATTTGGTCAAGTTCACTCTCAAGCTTAAACATCGAGGGTGACAGACATCCTTAATCAAGTTCACTCTCAAGATGGCGGTACACTAGTTGACCTTCTTCGTGTTTCTGAGCCCTACACAAACCTCAGTTGGCTCATCTTGTTCTATTTCCTTCATATGATTACAAAAATCTTCCAATACGTTTTCAACTTAATGGTGTGTGTGTCAGAACGTTGCCTCTGTCTCAATATCAATGAAAAGATCCCAGGCGTCTATGTCACATTCAGGATTTTGTCTACTAGTTCTCGTATGGTAAGAAAATTATAGGTAGATCGTCTGTATAATTAACATAGCGTATAATCCTTCTTCTACAGTGATATTATAGCTTCATTTTCCCAGCTATGGTCTCTCTCTCTCTCTCTCTCTCTCTCTCTCTCTCTCTCTCTCTCTCCTGTGTGTGTGTGGTCTCAGAGGGAGGGGGTAGAGAGGGGGAGGAGAGGCAATGGCTTCTCTTACCTCTATTATCGATGGCTCCAGCTCAAGGGCTCCCGCTGTTTGCCTGATCGTTCCTCCAACTGGGTTCTCGGAGCAAGTCTATTAAGAAGAGTTGTTTACCGTAATCTTGCCAACTCTCCTTTGCTATTTTTCTCTATTTTGTCCTCTTTATAGAGTTAGTCTCGCGGGTAGTGACAGTATCTGAACATTTCTAGACTCTTATAACAGCTTCTAATATATTGTGGTTCTCAATGTAATGTAAATCCTCCATTTTACTGCCTTTTCTTCCTACTTCTACTAATTCTCTGTAATTCTTTTCTGGGTCTTTCTACGTTTCTCTCCTGCGTCTTCCCTCGCTTCTTTCTCTCTTGCTGCGTCTTTATATTCGTTGTGTCCTTTCTTACTTCATCTTTTTTGTATCACACACACATGGGTTCTCTACCTGCATCTTGAACGTCTCTCTCTGTATACGAGTATTTTCTAGACATACCCAGACCTACTATAACCAATGACACTCTAGGTGGAGCAGCGGATACTGTCTACAATAACCCTGGATGATGTAGAATATATTGAATAAGTCAGTGAAGGCCAAAGAACAGCTGGTGGCTCCAGTATTAAAGGAGCTGATCTGGTCGACTCAAGGCCAGAGGAGGGAAGGGAAGGAGGGTCGGCTGCCACCTGTAAGTCCCCACTCACAATCTTTAAACCCTTGTTACTAAAACTTGAACATGGCCTCGTAATTGACGATGAAGTTACGGGACGAAATATACTGTGGTTGGATATTCTGACAGCTGAAGAGGATAGGTGGGTGGGGTAAGTGAAGGTAAACCTGAACTGCATATATCCATTTAATCTGATAGAGTTGACGCCTGACAGAGAAGAAGGCCACTTACGTTTCACTGAGAGTCTTTAAGATTATACAGCATTCTGAACTAGCAAATACACTTTTGTTAAATTAAGGTGATAAAAATACTTCAAAATATCTATAGTAGCAGCAGACGTCCCCAGAGAAGGTGGAGATGAGGTAGTGAAGGAAACACGACGACCACACTACCATGTACTACACTGGAGGAGATTAGCGACGAGACACCATAACACGAGATAATAACACGGACTCGAGACATGAACACTGAACAGAAGCGAGACAATAGTTTCAGTTGTGCAATGGAAATAAGATTCTCACCAGAGGCGTCCCAGTAATAACACTTTGAGGTTGACGATTTCTTTTTCCGAATAACAACCTACAGTAGCTGGTCTAGGTTGTCGGACATAAGTGACTTTATTTTTCCATCATAAATTAATTTGACCAGAAAAAATGTGGAAATAATAGCCAGCAAGTGATATATATGTATAGTGTATGTAAGTATTAAATTTAAAACAGTTATGTATATATGTATGAATATATGTACTATAATTGTATGTAATAACGTATACATAACATAATGTTTAAGATTATATAATTAGGTACAAGAGGTTATAACCACCAGTGTAGAGCGTAATGTTACCCCGGCGTGTGGCAGGAAGCGGAGTCTAGACGATAATGACAGTGTTTGTATCATGGTATTGCCTGGCTCCTGGAGGCCCTCAAGGAGAACACCAATTCGCCGTCTCCGCCAGCAGCCGAGGCACCGCCTCTCTCAACCTCATCCCATCAACTAACATGCTTGAGACATTCAAATAACCACCACCCAACGCTGCCGACACACACACACACACACACACACACACACACACACACACACACACAGAGGACCGTCCACATACACCCACCAAGGCTACACACATTAAAAAAGTCAGTTATTTCGCAATAAGCCTTAAATACTGGCATTTTGTCCTCCTGTTTGTTAATGTGACTCTCTGACCCAGCAGGAGGGAAGAAAATTCATGATCATCAGGATAATTTTCTGTCTGTTTTGCCTCCCAGCCAGAGAACAATACTCGCCCTATGCTTTCAGTATGGAACCCAAAGTCATCAAAGACAGAAGAAATACGCGAGGTCAACAACGTCACAAAAATCAGATTAATCACGTGCGATGATAAAGTTGCTGCCAGAACTCCCCAGGATAAACACAAACTCCGAGTCACATGCACCAGAGACCTCCCCGTCAACACCATCACTGTAGTAGGGGGCAGAGACTTTCGTTTTACCCGAGAGAGTAGAAGAAACCACCTTGTTAAGATGATTCTATATACCTCCCCCATCACTTCCATGGTGGTGGTCACCGTATCAAATGAGATAGAGACCTTCCCGGGGTCACTGAGTACAAATCGCAGCAGAAACTTCCATTGCGAACGGAAAGCTTTCTTTAAAACCAATTATGTGAAATTGGGTTTCAAAAGGTGACCGGGAGGCACGAAATGCTGTGAATGAACTAGCCTCTAAAATACAGACTTTAACTCCACACATTGCTGAACTTTACGGCAGAGGTCTTATTCAGTCCAACATCAGAGTATTGGTACATGAATGGTTCAGCCTCTCCTGGATTTCATCATAGCTGAACGAGATGGATCCTGGTCCCTTCATCCATCATATTTTGCCATAATGCTTCTATGGGTGGCTGTGTATGATCATACTAATGACTTTCAATGGAGATGTGTCTGACTGACCTGCACCAGCTAGAAGAGAATGTATGAGGTATTCACAGAGTTTAAGGCGGGGAATTTTGTTGTAAAAAAAACAACAGGGCTTTCAACCAAGTATCAACAGACCAGACCCTAGAACATATCAAAAACCTTGGCAAAGTTGCAGGAGGACTTGAAGGCATCACAAGAACTGCAAGAGAAAAGTGGCTCCTCACCTACAATGACAGGGATCGGTTGGCACTTAACAGATAAAGATTTTTACGGGAAGCAGTGGCGCATTAGCATATTTTGCATTTACTTAACTGTCTCCTGTGAAAATTCTACCCCACTAGATGATGTGATCACGACCCTGGGAGTGGTGAGAGAGGTATCATACATGGTCGTTGCTTTTACTCTCTCCGGTCAAGTGAACTCAGAATTTATAGTCTTTATTTTTTTTCTAGTCTGCTTCCACACTAATATGGTGTAGCTGGGGAGATGTGACACACCAGCACAAGCTCCATGGTGTCCGCAGCCAGCACGGTGAAATGTGGTCCTCAACGTTATCAAGACAGCCTCACCCTTCACCACAGCAGACAGAGAGCCTCGACTCACAGGACTTGATGAGTATTACCCTGAGAAACTGACAATACATGGCAGGGAGAACGGCAGACAGCTGTTCACGTAAGCACCTACCCCTATGTATTAACTCCCACATAGGGGTTGGTGGTAAGGGGGTACCACCTCTGGTTGGGTGTGTTCTGGAGACCCTTTGCCTCAGAGGAGAGAATATGGATCGTTCACGGAAAATTGGGGTAATTCTCCCTGAACTATGGGCAGATATTGTCTCCTCCTACCACCCCTTATTTTCATTATCCTTACTTCTTAAAACATAAGCTTATATACCGTGGCAAGACTTATAATCATGATTTATACGTTCCCTTGAGGCGATCAGGTGAGGGTCAAGTACGAGCGGATATTCCCCCTTTTACATCACGAAGGAAGAACCTCTGGAACATATTATCTGAATGCTTTGGAGTCTCTAGTGGATTCACCAAGTTTGCAGCCAAATTAATCTGTTACTCAAGTGTTTTGGCGTCCAGGACCACCAATATTCGTGGCTCATGGCCCTGTGATTTGCCTATATATATACAAATGCACGCAGATACAACCCCACATTCTTAACATTAAATAGAATGGTAATATATAGAGTATTATATTCACTGTAACACCAAGATGGTAATAACAACCTTCACTGCACCTTAAGTGTCCCAAGTCGAGCACTATAAATAGTTATCGACTCCGTATAAGACTTTCTCCCAGAGCCTAACTCTCAGCCGGTGTAAGAGGCTTTCAATCACAAGACGAAGGTCGTGCCTCACAACGCTCCGTTTCATGAATACAAAATTAGGATTTTCGTCCTTGTATGAGAATGCAAATTAGCTGCCTAATAACTGTGTACCTGAGCCCATTGGGAGATTTACGTTGTGAAGTGTTATTATGATTACGGGGGACTTCAGTAACGAATTTCTCTCTGTTCCTTTCCTACATGGCTACAGAATCACTTAAATCATAAAAAGAACAATAGTATTAAGAAATAAATACACAGTACATGTTTCTATTCATAGCAAACTAAATTTATCTCATTATTTCACTCCCGAGGTGAAAAAATAAACAAATAATTAATTAACACTCCTATGAAATACTTCCATCATTTTGACTTGTCCTTATTACTATCAAGTGATATGTATTTTTTTTTTGTGGACACTGGAACTTGGTATAGAATTAAACAGGTATTTTTTGCTACGTTAATCAACCAACTGTGCGCCTCTCCGGAACTGACTGGTGGATTGTTTTCGTGGGCGAGGAATACTTTGTCGAGTGTTATTGGTTTCATTATTTACTTGATCTGAAAGACTACCTCGGCCAAAACTCTTTTTCATACCTTATATAACATAAATAATACAACTAAACCACTAACATATTCATATAATAACACTAAATCTTTGTTACTCACCTGCTGTGCCTCCCGCTCTCCCTCCCCCTTGCCTCTCACTCCCTGACTCTCTCACTCCCGGACTCTCTCACTCCCTCCCTTCCTCTGTTTAGTAAAGATTTCAGGCGTGCGTAAAAGTCATCGGCCAACACTTTAGCATTTAAATGATTTCTCTTTCCCCGAGTGATTCAGAACTGATGGCATTTTCTCCTCTCCTGAACACCGCATGTTAAGTGGCACGATTACTGGCCCTCTGATTTTACGGTATGCATTTCAGAACATGTAGAATAATTTTCAACCTTAAAGTTTCTTGAATAAATCTCGATACCTGTAATATAATTTTGGATATATGTGAATTAATATTAAAATTTACATTACCTATATATAGAGAAAAGGAGATTTTGTACCTTAAAATCTATAGCGCACTTTCTCGAAAATATAGATCAATTTTACACCATATAATTTGTAGTAAACTGTCTAGTAAAAAATACATACATTACGCTCCTCAAAATAAAAAAAATAAAAAAAAAAAAAACAGAAGAGTGAAATTCGATGCTTGAAAACTTGATATAAAGATTCCATTCCCTGCAAGTTATTTTAGCTTGGGGTTAACCTATTAGTAGTTTCCAATACCACGTTAAGGCTCCTGTACCCCACAACGCACCAATTCATCTTTACGCACAGACAGACACACACACACACTGTTTTATAAGGTGTCGTTACAACTTTAAACACATCAACTAACACTTCCCGGTAATCTATTTTCATTACAAAGTGCAGCAGAATTTAAGAATTGCTGCTAATTTTGCCGGAAATGGTTTAGGAGGTAATGATGAAGATAAATGGCTCGCCTCACTACAGCGGAGGAATGTGTTGGTAATTGACACATTTCGTTTCACTACAACAATGGCCAGAGTCTTATACTTAACACACTTGTCTACAGCAGCAATGGCCAGAGTCTTATACTTAACACACTTGTCTACAGCAGCAATGGCCAGAGTCTTATACTTAACTAAACACACTCGACAGTATTGACAAGTATAATACACTTTTTTCACAGCAACAATAACCAGAGTTTATAATCATTACTTTATGGTCCAATATAAATATCAAAAACCTTATATTTACTCAATTTATTTCGTCACTGGAACTCTTCTATGTATCAATCTTATCTACTTATACTCGTTCTTATATATATATATAGGAAGTGGGATAATGAGGAACTGTGACTCATTGGCTTACTGCGTGTGTGTGATTTAGGGCAACACCTCTAGTCGGTTGTGTAGAAAACCCTTCGCCTCAGAGAAAAACAAATATCGCTTACGGTAAAATGTGATGATTTTTCCCTTCACAGTGAGTAGATATTGTCACCTACTCCCCCCACCCCTTATATTGTATGTCTTACTTGTTTATTTCTATTTTGGTAGGAGTTACAATCACAAATAGAAACCTCCATGGAGCTCCCCGGATGAGGGATGAGGGCCAGGCAACACACCTTCTATACTCTGGAGTCTTTGGTAGTCTCAATATAACGCCGACTCCTCCAGAAACAACAGAACATCGGTGCCATGATTCTCAAAGCCTGACTATTGAGGCGAGACAATATACATACAATAGTTCAGGGTCTTGTGCTATATCTCCTGTTGTTTCTCCTGGAGCTTTCTGCCCTACCCTCTCCAACTGCACTGTCGGGGGTGGGGCAGGTTATGTGTGAGTTCCCACTACAATTGTTAACAACAAAGTTCGAACAATAGGTTAGGGCTGGGTTTAATGACAACAAGAGTGTTGACAGTAGGTGTAAGTGAGATAACCATGGGTTACCACCAGACGTTGCAAGATTACCGGGACGAACAATAAGATACAGCTGTCATGAACATCTGCTGGAGAGGCTAGAGAGTGAGCTGACACATCCAGCAGCGGAAGGGGAATGGATGGGGTGAGGAGGAAGGGGAGGGGAATGGATGGGTAGAGGAAGGGGAGGGGAATGGACGGGTAGAGGAAGGGGAGGGGATAGTTGCACATACAGCAGAAGGGAGAGAGGGGAAGGGAGATGTTGCTAAACACGGAAGATAGTTGCCACATCACAAGAGAAGCGTGAGATAGTTGCCACATCACAAGCAGAAGCAGGAGATAGTGCCACATCACAAGCAGAAGGTGAGAGAGAGAGAGAGAGAGAGAGAGAGAGAGAGAGAGAGAGAGAGGAGAGAGAGAGAGAGCCGCAGCATCTCCAGGATAAGTGAGGATGAAGGAGGTGTGTGCCAGACGCTTCACCATGTAATGTATGCCAGGTTCCAACCTTCCCCACACTCCGTCCATTAACGCACACCTCTCCTCAAAGCCCTTCCATTTTTTCCTACTAATTTCGTTCTTTTTTCCCTTGTCGTTTACAGTCATTTAATGTCTTTTTTCCTTTATTTTTTTCATTTTTTTATCATTATTGTCACTAATATTTTGTTTTTTCTTATAATTTTTTGGTTTTTGTCATTTAATTTCTGGTTTTTTTCCAACAAATTTGAGTTTTTTCATGGTAATAGTAACAGAAGTCCCCCCCCCACCAATAATTTTCCTACTGTGTTTTTACTGTTTTTCTACCATCCTTTTTCCTATTAATTATCGGGATTATATTCGTTTACCTAATTCATTAAATTTTTGGTAGATATTTAATTTTGTTTTACAGTTTGATGATTTTAAGTCAATCAAGGATTATTATTAACCTTACATTTTGTTACTAACTTCAGTAATGATTCGTTTAATTAACAAACCAAATAATCTAGAATATGACTACAATTCGGCAATTAATTTTAAGTTTCTTTTCTAGTTTCTCCAAGTTGTTATAATCTACTAAGGTTCATTTTATTTATTTTATTCCCTTTCACAACACACTCAAGACTTTTAATTCTCTAACTTTGTCTTTTTCCTTGAGTATAATATATATATTTTTTATCTCGGATTTATAACATATTATTTTATTTCAACACTGGCACTTTTATTAACACGGTGTCTCGTTCACTAACGCTGAGAGCCGCCTTGAGCTCTACTCCATTTTTGGCCTAAGTTCCCATTTTCTTTAAGGTCTCACTATAATGTTTCTGAGTGTTTACATTTGCAGTAAATCTGTAACATTTTTAGATGCTTTTCATCAGCTTATAGCGCATCTCTCCTTACCTGACTGGTGGATGTTTTATGAGAGAGTCGTATTTTTTTTTTTAGTGTGTAGAAATTTAAAAAGTACAGTACACAATTCTTCCGAAATATCAAAATATATTCAAACTTTCAATGCGAGATTCTGTAAGTTTTCGTAGTTTTCGGTCTTTATCACATTTTGTTTACACTATTAACCTCGTACTAATATTAAAGACAAGTATAAAACAATCAATTTAAACCAATGGGAAACGATATAAAACATGTTCCTTCTTTTCTATTGGCTGTAAGTTAGTTGTGGGGTTCTTCCATGTTAATTTTCTTACGGTTTACAATCCTTAGTCGTTTTCATGTCGGTCATTCGTTCATTCTCTCGTTCGTATCCCAATTCTCTTCATTTCCTCTCCCTCATCTCACAGTTATCTCCCTTTCTTGTCTCCCATCTTTGCTTCGACAGTCTCTCATCATCTACATTTGAATCCATTTACTCATTTCGTTTCATTTCCATCCACTTATAGTCGTCTTGTCATGTCATCTCTCTGTCGGTATAAATTCATGTCCTATAATTTAATTTGCGCGTCATTTCCTCCTTATCTAAATGCATTACTCTTATTGCATTTTTTCATCATTTATCTAAACATTTGATTTTTTATTTTTCCTTTCCTCTGTTGTTGATTTATTGCTTCTATTTAGATTTTCTCTCATTCGCTTTATTTTATGTTATTATAATGCATTCACTCCCCACCTTCCTTCCTTCCCCTCCCTCCTTATTTCCTTGCCTTCCTTCCCCCTACCTCCCTTCACCCCTTCCCCTCCTCCCTTCTTCCTTCACCCTTCCTTCCCCTCCCTTTCCTTCTCTCCCCAACGTGTGACACAATACTCGTATACTCTTCTTCCTCCTCTTCCCTCCTCCTAGATCAGCTGTTACCTCCCCTCCCACGGATACACCAACGCCCTGCTGTTAACTACACATCTTTTCCAGAGTTGTAAATACATGTGTGTGTGTGTGTGTGTGTGTGTGTTCAAGCGTCCTATCCTTCCTCTGAGGTTTAGAGTGTCAGACTTACGCCATATGACTCCTGCAATGCCACTTGGTGGTAGAGGCGCCACGGCTCTGAGAGAGAGAGAGACCTTCCCGATATTCTTGGTTTGTCCAATTTCTCGTGTCTCCGGTTGCAAAATTTTACTATGCAAGCCTTTCAAGTATTATATCCCCTCTCACTCTCTTACAAAACATACCACACACTCCACCTACAGTAGTACACACACACACACACACACACACACACACACACACACACACACACACACACACACACACACACACCTGCCTCTTTCACTTCCCTACATATGTTCTCCCCCTCTCCCCCCCTCCACCTCCCTCCTCCTCCAGTATATCCTTTGCTTCAGGGGCCCATGCAGTTATGGACTCACTCACTCCTGCAAGTGTGTGAGTGCGTGCATGCAGCTCTTGTGTGTGTTAGTGTGTGTGTGTGTGTGTGTCGGCAACAGACTCTATTAATTAAAACTTTTCCCCGACTCTCCCACACACACAGGCTTAAGTGCACTCCCATCGTCTGGTGACACTCGCCTCTCGCAACACACAATTTCCCGAGGCAACTTTACCTTCCTAAGTCAACAATCACCACCAATTATCACCAATGGGAAACACGCCAGGGATTTTTGCTGCCAGGGACAAGGTCTTGCTAATGGCGGTGCTTCAGGACTTTAATGTATGGATGTGTGTGTGTGTGTGTGTTCATTTGACTCTGTTAGTGAGGTGATTACTGTACACACACACACACACACACACACACACACACACGTACGTTCCCTCTGCCATGACTCGAAGCAGGAATTATTCTCGTTAATGTCACAGCCCTGATGTCATTGTCAGTTCAAGAGGCCACGCGTTATTACAAAGCCGTGAGTGAGTGAGTGGGAGAGCGAGTGAGTGAGTGGGAGAGCGAGCGAGTGGGAGAGCGAGCAAGTGACACATTACACCTGCCAATTATACTTTACATGTCGCTTATATTCAGTATTAATCATATTCTGAAGCCCAACATCAATCAGTGTTTCAGTCATATTCAGAGTATCAGTAAGATTCTGTACCAGTCAGATTCTGTGCCAGTCAGATTCTGTGCCAGTCAGATTCTGTGCCAGTCAGATTCTGTGCCAGTCAGAGTCTGTGCCAGTCAGATTCTGTGCCAGTCAGATTCTGTGCCAATCAGAGTCTGTGCCAGTCAGGTTCATTATGCCAGTTACATTCAGTGTGCCAGTTATATCCGGAAGAGGGCAACATCTGGGACGGAAATCTGAGTGAGGAAAAACACACACACACACACACACACACACACACACACACACACACACACACACACACACACACACACACACTGCAAGACTGCCATGCCATCTTTATTACAATTATCACCCTAACTCTCCCTCATTTGCATACCTGAACACCTCCTCCAAACACTTCATCTGAGATTCGTCAATTTATCTTCATGCAACCCCAAAATTATTCATCAACACTCATCTAATTATACCTGAATAGTGTATCAACTAATGCAATATACCTGTTACCTCTGAACTGATTCCCGGGCATTAAATTACTTGGTTTAATTTGGGGGAGGTTAAATGGCTTAGTAATGTGGGGAGATTAAATAACTAGGGATAATGTGGGGAGATTAAATTAATTGGTGTGGCAAAAAAATGAAAACCAAGGAGGAGGAGGAGGAGGAGAATAAGAAGAAAAAGAAGAATAAGAAGATTAAGATTAAGATTAAGATTAAGATTAAGATTAAGATTAAGAATAAGAATAAGAATAAGAATAAGAATAATAAGAAGAAGAAGTAGGTTAGAAAGCTACATTAATATTAAATATAGCTGGTGAAATATTTACCACTTAATTCTGACTAAAAGTTATTAATGACTAAGGGAGCTAAGGTCACTCTCACTAGCCTGTTATCGTCTCCCACGCACAGTCACCCAAAAAAGTCCTGTTGCCTCTCATCCCGAACCATGAACCCTGAGATTCAGACTCTTGAATCCGAAGCATTTATGGACAGAATAATGTATCAGTGTTTACTGCTTCGGGTTCACGAGTCTGAATTTCGGGGTTCGTAGTTTAGGATGGGAGGCGACAGTGACTTTTTTGGGTGACTGTACAGCATGTTTTAAGGATAGTTCTACCCGTCTCTAACATCTAAGAGGAAATCTAGTGAGGAGGCTTAAATCTATAGACATCAAAAGATTTACAGAGTCGACGCCAAAGTTTGTAAAAAAAGAGAAAAAACTAACACAAAAACATACACAAAACACACGTATACATGCATAAATGTATACACAGGTACACACACACACACACATGTAAACACACACACATACACACACCTGACTCCTTTAACAAGAAACACTTGTCAATTATTGCTTCATCTTAGAGCTTCAACAGTTAACTAAAGTCTTAAGTTTCTACAACAGACAAACTTGAGACATTCAGACTATACGTTACAAGGTGACCATGGCGGGGAGTGTGAGGACCACTACCACAGCTGGCCATGGTCCTCGAGGGCCGCGGGTGGACCATTAATAACCATAAATTATACTCGTTAACTGAATACTGTAAAATGGTGGACGGTGTAGAGCCATCACTGTGCCTTGTTCTACAAGTGTACTTTTACCAGGGAAATTAATCCTTGTATTTTCGAAATATATCTGATATTCAACTCATCTATATTTTAGTTTTTTTCCATTTTCTCTATCTGTCCAATATATATATATATATATATATATATATATATATATATATATATATATATATATATATATATATATATATATATATATATATATATATATATATATATATATATATATATATATATATCGTCCTCTCCCGTGGTACTTAATTTTTCGTACATACACGTCAAGCCCTTAAGGACTCACTCTGTATTCACAACACCGCAGTACAACAACAGTTAAGAATCTGCACGTTTATTACAAGGCATCAGCTGGTTTGACTCATGACTCAGTGTAGTGTGTGAGACTTGTAATAAATGATATCACTATCATTTATCATTATTATTATTATTATTATTATTATTATTATTATTATTATTATTACCACCAAGAGTTCTATGGTGGGAGGACCGATGGGTTACACTTCCTGACGCCTGAAGATCACACAAAAGATAAAAGTTAAGGAAGTGACCTCGAGGATGAGCCTGATACAGTGACCATCCTCCCACTATGATGCAGAAAACTTGCGGCTGCTGATCCTGCATTACCTACAATTACATCACACCAACAGAGTGTGGCGCCCCCCCCCACAAGTTGAACGACACCCACAAACTCAAGAAGACAAAACTGATGCCTGGGCTCAAGAACTTAGAAAAATTAGGAAGGTCGTCTGTATGAGATTTAAGGGCGTACAGCCAGAGTAGGTTGGAGACATATCATTGAGATTTTCATAATGATAGAATGGATCCAAGTACCGGCATGGCCAACAGTACAGTAGCCTGGTCGAGATGAGGCTGGGGCACAACAACTTAGTATGGACGTATGGAACAACATCGTTGAGCAAGTGGTCAGGTCTCTCTAATATTACTGACCTCTGAGAAGACACTATAACAAATGGGCATATCAAGATATCGTGTATAACTTCAAAGCTCTGACAATGTTGTACAGCCGCCATAATGCTGCCCGCTGTAGCATCAACTTGTGTAAAGAACCATACTGTACATAGGACAAAATATCTACCTAAATGATATAAAAATAAGACCAAATAATTAAACAGTGCACTGTGCCTACAATGTCCACGGCCCGCCAGGTATTTGGGAAGACCCACTCTCACGTGAGTAACTGCCATCCCCAAACTCTTACACCACCGCCCGGATCCTGACCTCCAGAATTTAGTCAACAAACTTTACAAGGAAAAACTAAATGTTAAATGCAATTGAAATACACAATATTTGTCTTTAGAAAATGTTTGTACGCGTCACGGTATATTTTGAGAGCAAATATATTTCCTTACAGAATGTTACAAGACCAACATGTATCATGTTTACAAAACTGAGCTCTGGTTTATGTTTTCAATAGAGGTATAATAAAAATTCATTTATTCTATAAGTGAATCAGCCTCGTGTACCCCATGAATATAATATAACAAGCAATATAAATACATCATAAGCATCCGTTTAAAGTACCTACTGCACTGTACACGCCCCCCCCCCCCTACAGTCACCACGTGCGGCAGAGCGAAGTGTTACACTGGCTTAAGAACAAGGAAGTCCAGTCACACAGCTTAAGTCACGCCTAAAAGTCACTTTATCTACTGAAGAGTGATTTGTGATGATACTGGTGGAGGTGTGATGGTGTTGGTGTGATGGTGTTGGTGGTGGTGTGATGGTGTTGCTGCTTCATACAGAGAAGTAAATTACACAATGTACAGAGGGAGTTTCCTCACCTGTCACACACACACACACACACACACACACACACACCTGTCCCTCTCACACCCTTCACCTCTCCTTCACCTGTCCCTCACACACACCCCTCACCTGTCCCACACACACACGTCCCTCACCTGTCCCTCATACACACCCCTCACACACACCCTTCACCTGTCCCTCACACACACACCTGTCCCTCACACACCTGTCTCTCACACCCTCGCTGGTTTGGTCCATTATTATTTTTTCAATTTTTTTTCCCTCAAGATCCGCAGTGTGTAAATATTTTTATCGTCCCTACATTCTTCCATACTCTCTCTCTCTCTCTCTCTCTCTCTCTCTCTCTCTCTCTCTCTCTCTCTCTCTCTCTCTCTCTCTCTCTCCTGAGGTCATTCCTGCCTGGCTAACACACAGTTGTTGACAAAGCAGCCTGTTGTTTGCGCCCCGAAGTCCCTTAAAGTTACACAACCAAAATACTAAAGCCTACAGCACTCTATATTCTGCCCACAGCTGTTTACTTCACAGTGACTTTTTCCTCAGACTTATAAGTGAAAAGTGCACTGAACGTATCATGACCGTTCATTATACATCCAAAATAATGAAGTACAGTTAATGATGACGTAAGCCATAATAATAAACAGTTAATGATGATGTAATCCATAATAATGAACAGTTAATGATGATGTAATCGCCGATGTTCCTTATGTGTAACTTCCAGGGACTGTAAACACAAGCATCATGACACTTTGTAAACATAACCTCCGTCTTATTGGTCCTCTTGATATATCGTTTCCTGTGTATTAACCAAGTAACCAATACGACGACTCAATAATAACCAATATTGATTTAACACCACCGCCATGTTATTGAAACTAAAGGTAAAACCCCCTACCACGTTTAGTTAAATCTTAAAATAAAATAACTAACTAAAAGATAAGTTAACAGACGCATAATGGAAGAAGAGAGTTACCATTAGCAGACCAACAGACAATGACAAGGCCATGAACGAGTGTGGCCAGGAGGGTTGATTTACATAGGGGTAGGAGACATGAGACTCTGTGTAACTTGAAGTACATTGTCGTGTTGTGATGATGGGGAGGATGGTGGGGAGGTGAGAGGGGGGAGGTGAGGAGGGGTGGGGGGAGAGGGGGGAGGTGGGGGAGGAGGGAGGAGGGGAGGAGGATAGAGGAGGTGGGGAGGATAGAGGAGAGGGGATGATGGAGGAGGTGGGGAGGTGAGGAAGGATGGGGTAGTTGAGGAAGGGTGGGGAAGGTGAGAGGGGTGTGAGGAGGTGAAGGGAGGTGAAGAGCGGGTGAGGGATGATGGGTGAAGGAGCGGGGAGAATGGGGGAGAGGTGAAGGGGGAGGGGTGAAGGGGGTGAGGTGGTGGATATCAAACTTCTCGGATCTTTCCATATTGAGTGTAAGAGGAGAATACACAGTCTCCTTCACCACCCGAGCC